>NC_066528.1:12599514-12867014 GCF_024679095.1 Eriocheir sinensis
CACAAACTTAATCCCTTACATCGCCTTTGAGGAGTAGCGACATAAGACTTTTTTTTCTCTATATCATCCGTTTACCCTTGACTTTCCTCTTTTACCATAAGAAGCAAAGAAGCGTTAGATAATAGAACTCTCAGCTTCCAGAACACGAATCATAGTCCCTTACATCGCTTTTAAGGAGTAGCGACATAACAGACTTTTTTTCTCTATATCATCTGTTTGCCCTTGACTTTCCTCTTTTACCATAAGAAGCAAAAAAGCGTTAGATGATAGAACTCTCCGCTTCCACAACACAAATCTTAGTTCCTTACATCACTTCTGAGGAGTAGCGACATAGCAGACTTTTTTTTTCTCTATATCATCTGTTTACCCTTGACTTGCCTCCGTTACCATAAGAAGAAGCAAAGAAGCGTTAGATAATATAACTCTCCGCTTCCACAACACAAATCTTAGTCCTTTGCATCGCTTTTGAGGAGTAGCGAGATAGCGGACTTTTTTTTCTCTAGATCATCTGTTTGCCCTTGACTTGCCTCCTTTACCCTAAGAAGAAGAAAAGAAGAGTTAGATAATAATAGAAATCTCAGCCTTCCCAGCACGAATCTTAGTCCCTTGCATCGCTTTTTCTTTTGTTTACCCTTCATTTGCCTCCTTTACGATAAGAAGAAACAAAGCATTAGATACTACGATTGGTATTATAAGACACTTTCGCTTCTCACATCATCTATTTCTAAAGGTCAAAGAGGGGGTCAATCGGGTTCTAATGAGTGTTTCTTCAGGTTCATGGTACAGAGGAAGGGTCAAACTACAACCAGGGTGATTAAACTACTCCTGGAAATGCCCACAACTCCTACGAAACCCTTGTCAAATATGTTTCTTTAGGTTCACGGTACAGAAGAAGGGTCAAATTAACACCAGGGTCATAAAACAACTCCTGGAAATGCCCACAACTCCTACGAAACCCTTGTCAAATATGTTTCTTTAGGTTCACGGTACAGAAGAAGGGTCAAATTAACACCAGGGTCATAAAGCAACTCTTGGAAATGCCCACAACTCCTACGAAACCCTTGTCAAATATGTGTTCTTGGGCGGCGAAATGTCTCATAATGCGACCCTAGAACTCTCAGCTTCCTCAACGTGAATCATACTCCCTTACATCATCCTGAGCAGCGGGTGTGTTTGGGCGCCGAAATGTTTAAGAATATGTCCCCAAGAACACCTCACCTATGGCCTTGTATGTTGATTTGAGGGACGAAGGACAAAGGGAGCAACATCCTGCCTCGATCACGGACACCCAGCAAGTAACAAGACACTTCTCCATCCGAAATTTACCCCCTCTCTCTTTTGGCCTCTCGTTCTGTTTTCTTTATGGGAGCAGCGCATAGCGGGTCCTTGTTTTCCTTTCCTTTGAGCTGCTTCCTTTACTGTAAAAAAAAAAAGGTTGTAGGCGGTCAGGAGTTGCGGTCTTCGGTGCGGCGGCATTCCCCTTCTAAAGCCTCCGTGTCCGCCCTGTTATTACGAAGAGAAGAGGCAATTAGTATAGTATAGGCAATTAGTAGACCTTCGTGGTTGTGGCTTGGGTAGACAAGAAAGGGCGAGGATATTCGTGTGTTAGGCTGAATTGAGAAGAAAAGAAGCAGCAGAGTTAGTTTACAGTCTTCAGAACCTTGTGGAAATTACGGTCGATATTCTTTTAACCCGCATTTTTAAACGTCTCGGCCGCCCGCTTCGTCTCTTTAAGCGAGAAAAATTAGGAAAAAAATCATCACTCACGCAAACCATTCCATAATATATATCAACACATTTGTGATCAGTTTATGCATCATCTTTTTTGGGGGGTCGCTGGTACACGGTAAGGCCACAAATTTGGCCCATCGCTGCTGCCGGGTTGAAAAGTCTCTCATAGAAGTTGCTGGGGTTTTCCATGACTGTTTTGTGATGCTGGTGATACGTTTTGTGATGCTGGTGATCCTTGTGCCTGACTTCTGCATCCTGAACGGGAAAAACGTCTATAAGATCCCGGTTAATCTTTTTTTTCTGTTGCCTTTGAGATAGCCGTCGTGGGAGCCCGATACGTTTAACCCTGTCCAATCCGAGGGGGGACAAATCTGGCCTCCCCTCAGGCACTTCGATCAAAACGATACTTTTTTTTTTTACTTTCCACTAGCTTCTTTTCACTCATTATTCATTATTGTTTTACACTATTGATTCGGTACCAGTACTTAAGTGTTCATGAGTGTTATCGTTGTTCAGATAAATGAGTACGATGCCAGGTGTTACGAGCGTCAAAATTTGAAAACGTCGGATCTTATAGGGTTAAGTGTTCGTGAGCGTTATCGTTGTTCAGATAAATGAGTACGATGCCAGGTGTTACGAGCGTCAAAATTTGAAAACGTCGGATCTTATTGGGTTAAGTGTTCGTGAGCGTTATCGTTGTTCAGATAAATGAGTACGATGCCAGGTGTTACAGGCGCGAAAATTTGAAAACGTCGGATCTTACAGGGTTAAGTGTTCGTGAGCGTTATCGTTGTTCAGATAAATGAGTACGATGCCAGGTGTTACAGGCGCGAAAATTTGATAGCGTCGGATCTTATAGGGTTAAGTGTTCGTGAGCGTTATCGTTGTTCAGATATACGAGTACGATGCTAGGTGTTACGAGCGTCAAAATTTGAAAATGTCGGAGTGGATAGGGAATATGGATCTCAGACGCTACCGACTCCCACATCACTTGTTTCTAAAGCCCAACAACGAGGCAAAATGCGTTCACATGAGTGGTTTTTAGAGTTCATGGTACAGAAGCCTTGTCAAACCACCACCAGGGTCAAAAAGCTGTTCTTGGAAAGGCCCACAACTCCTGCAAAAGACTTATCAAATGTGGATGTGGATGTCTCGAGTTTTATGAATATGGCGCTTAAACATTTAAGAATAAACATTTAAGATTAAACATTTAAGAATAAACATTTAAGAATAGACATTTAAGAATAAACATTTAAGAATAGACATTTAAGAATAGACATTTAAGAATAGACATTTAAGATTAAACATTTAAGAATAAACATTTTAGAATATGGCGCTTAAACACTGTTCTTGGAAAGGCCCACAACACCTGCAAAAGCCTTATCAAATGTGGATGTGGATGCCTCGAGAGTTTTAAGAGTATGGTGTTGAAACATTTCGGCGCCCAAGCTCACATATTTGACAAGGCTTTCACAGCAGTTTTGGCCATTTCCAAGCTCACATATATGACAAGGCTATCTCAGGAGTTTTGGCCATTTACATGCTCACATATTTCACAAGGCTATCTTAGGTGTTTTGGCCATTTCCAAGCTCTCATATTTGACAAGGCTTTCACAGGAGTTTTGGCCATTTCCAAGCTCACATATTTGACAAGGCTTTCACAGGAGTTTTGGTCATTTCCAGGGGTAAGTTTTATGACCCTGGTGGTAGTTTGACCCCTCGTCTGTACCATGAATCTGAAGTACACTCATTAGAGCCCGATTAACCTCCTTTTTTTGGCCTTGGGGAGTTGTTGATGTGAGAGGCGGAAGCGGCTGGGAACACCGACCCTATACGCCTAAGATGGAAAGGAAGATCTGCCTGGCTCCCCGCTGAAGGCCGCACAAGACTTCCATAAACCGTGATCATTGAGTCATCCTTCCCCAATATGAGCGAACGGTTCGCTTTGTTATGGCGTGAAGCGAAGCGTTCCGAACAGACTGGGTTGGCAATCTCAGACGCTGCCGCCTCTCACACGCACTATTTCCAAAGGCCATAAAGGAGATCATTCGGGTTCTAATGCGTGATTTTTTAGGTTCACGGTACAGAAGAAAGGTCAAACTACCACCAGGGTCATAAAACTACTCCTGGAAATGCCCACAGCTCCCAGGAAAGCCTTGTCAGATGTGTGTGGTCGGGCGCCGAAGCGGTTTCCTAGAGAGGTTGAGGTGCCAAACAGCGTTATTCTTGCATTCCAGTGGACATGCAATGAATCTAGTCTTTCAGTGTGCCATTGCGGCGGTACTCAGGCGGCGGCAGCGGTGATAGTTCCGTGTATCCCGCACAGTGACCTTCGCCTACCATTACTGGCTACCTCAAGGACACTGTAGACCCTTTGTGAACGCTGCGTAGACTGTAGACTGTAGAGGGTCCGTGTGCGTGATGTGGGTGGCTGTAGGCGTGTGTAGGCGTGCGTGTGTGTGTGTGTGGAGGGCGGGGAGATAGGCATTACCGCGCGGCCTTGCTGAGTGGCGGTTGTGTTAAACTTGTACAGGTGCTGCGTGGACGTGCAAGGTAACAGTGCTGAGTTTTAATGATGGTGCTGACTCCTAGTGCTAAATAACCGTGACAAAAGTGCAGTGAATAACAGTGCTGAGTCATAATGATGGTGCTGATTTGTAGTGCTGATTAAACTGTGCTGGCGGTGTTGTGAAGTGGTCAGACTTTCGGTAAACTTGAGTGGTGCTGCTTGACGGTGCTGAATAGTAGTGCCGTGTAACAGTGCTGACTGACAATGGATGTGCTGACTGCTGGTGCTGAATGAACGTGGAGTAGCGGCGATGGTGTCGAACTCTTAGTGGTGCTGAGTAAGGGTGCTGAGTGTTGTGACGATATAAAAGTAACAGTGCTGAATGAATTACAATGACGGTGCTGACTCCTAGTGCTGAATAACCGTGGTAAAGGTAGTGGTGTTAAACTCTAAGTAGTGTTGAGTGTTGTGACTGTAAAAGTAACAGTGCTGAATGAGTTGCAATGACGGTGCTGACTCCTAGTGCTGAATAACCGTGGTAAAGGCGGTGGTGTTGCAAAGTGGTGAGACTCCCCCCCCCCCTACCCCCCCTACCCCCAGCCCCGCAGCCTTCCCATGAACCTGAACACCATGCTAAAAGTTCTGCTGACGGAGCGGTTCGGGCGCCCACAGAGGAGCAGGTGAGTGGCGACGATGAGGGGAGAGTGTTTTGGATGCTTGGGAGTTGTGGGACAGCGAGGAGAGGTGCTGGTGAGGTGTTTGAGAGGTGTTGGTGAAGGGTAGTGAGGTGTTCCTGTCAGTGTAAGTTGTGACAGTGAGGAGAGGTGCTGGTGAGGTGTTTGAGAGGTGTTGGTGAGGTGTAGTGAGGTGTTCCTGTCAGTGTAAGTTGTGACAGTGAGGAGAGGTGCTGGTGAGGTGTTTGAAAGGTGTTGGTGAGGTGTAGTGAGGTGTTCCTGTCAGTGTAAGTTGTGACAGTGAGGAGAGGTGCTGGTGAGGTGTTGGTGAGGTGTTCCTGTCAGTGTAAGTTGTGACTGAGGAGAGGTGCTGGTAAGGTGTTTGAGAGGTGTTGGTGAGGTGTAGTGAGGTGTTCCTGTCAGTGTAAGTTTTGATGACAGGGAGAAGCGTTGGTGAGGTAAGTAAAAATGTCCTTGTTAGTGTAAATTGTGACAGTGAGAAGAGGTGCTGGGAAGGTGTGGTGAGGTGTTTGTTAGTGTGAGACGGAGTGACGAGAAGTGTTGGTGAGCTGTGGTGAAGTATGGTGTGGTGACGTTCTGATGAGGTGAGGTGAAGTGGTTCTGTGCCTATAAGATGTAATGCCAGCGAGAAAAGGTTACGGGGAGGTCGTGGGGAGCCATGGTGAAATGTGGTGATGTGTTCCTGCCTCTGTTGGGCGTCGCGGGAAGGAAAACTTGAGTGATAACGTTGACAGAAGTATCCTATGCACTCCCCATGCTATTTTTTCGGTACGTATATTAGAAGCAATAGTTGGCTAGATTAACTCTTGACTTAGTATCGCAAGTCACTTCTACTAATTACTTTTGTTTCCAGAGTTCGTGCATAATTAAAAAATACTGAAACTTTTGGTGATTTATAAGGACCAGGGTACACCTTTATTTTTCAGGCTGTATAAACTGTGTGAGGGTGAGGGGCGGGGGCTCAGTTTAAACGTCTGAAGCATCGCAAACGTAGTAGCATAAAAGTTCATCCATATTTACGTCTGTACCTCCTCATTGTGTGTGTGTGTGTGTGTGTGGGGAGGGAGGGGCGGGGGCTCAGTTTAAACGTCTGAAGCATCGCAAACGTAGTAGCATAAAAGTTCATCCATATTTACGTCTGTACCTCCTCATTGTGTGTGTGTGTGTGTGTGTGTGTGTGTGTGTGTGTGTGTGTGTGTGTGTGTGTGTGTATGGGGTGGGGGGGGGGGGTCTCAGTTTAAACGTCTGAAACATCGTAAACGTCGTAGCGTAAAAGTTCACCCATATTTACATCTGTTCCTCCTTTTTCAGTCATCTTTTACAGCTTTCCCTTAAATAAAATAAAATAACCATCGCTTTCCCAATTATCTCCGTTTTCCTTTGTTTACTTAGTTGCAAAGGAGGGTGTGGAGAATGTTCATATACTTATAATCCAAGCAAGACTTTGTGATCATCGCCGAATAAGCGTGATGGGAAGCATTCTGGACAGCATTTTTACACATTTCCAAAGGCCACAAAGGTTATTAGTCTGGTTCTCTCACGGTCATGGTGCAGAAGCCTTGTCAAACTATCACTAGGCTCATAAAACTACCCTTGGAATTACTCGTCAAATCCTCTACTAAAGCTTTTCAAATGTGGGGATGTTAAGTTCCCAATAGTTTGAGAATATGGGCCCCAAGAGTTTAGCATATAAGGTTTTCATGAATAGTGTAGAAAAGCCTTGTCAAACCACTATACTCATAAAATTAGCCATGGAAATACTAACATAATAACCTCTACTAAAGCCTTATCAAACAATTACGAGACTCATAAAACTACCCATGGAATTACTCGTCAAATCCTCTACTAAAGCCTTATCAGATGTGGCTGTGTAAGCAACGGAATGTTTGAGATATGGGCCGGAGTCTGTGTCCTGTTCCTCTACCACACTGGCACCGTTTCCTTTGCTTGGGTACAGTCCGCGATGCGTTGTTGTGTTTGCTTCGACCCACTCTGTTTTCATATCGTTGTGCTGCGTGCTAAACGGCTGGAAGGGTTATGCAACGGACACGCTGACTTGAGTCGAACAATGAAGACTTTAGATGCGTCATGCACGGCTGATTCGTAACGTGCAATGAACCTGTGAACTTGGGAACTGTTTATTGGGGGCTGTTAATTGACCTCTCTTTCGGCCACCTCTTTGGATTCTTTTTTGGAGCAGCGAGTAGCGGGCTTTCTTTTATTATTGTTTTCTTTTTTTTGTGCCCTTGAGCTGTTTCCTTTGTTGTAAAAAAAAGAAAAAATGGCGAAACTGAACGGGCTTTTTTATTATTGTTTCCTTTTGTTGTGCCCTTGAGCTGTTTCCTTTGTTGTAAAAGAAAAGAAAAAAATGTCGAAACTGAACGGGCTTTTTTATTATTGTTTTCTTTTTTTGTGCCCTTGAGCTGTTTCCTTTGTTGTAAAAGAAATAATAATTGGCGAAACTGAACAACATTAAACACAAAGACTTGACCTGAAGAAATACCTCAATAAATACAGTAAAAAAAATGTTTGATATGCTGACCATAAATAGCCCCCCTCCGAAAAGAAAAATGAAGAAAAGAAGAAAATCGGTGTTATGTGAGGAAGCACTTTTTTTATATATTTTCTGATGCGATTGAAAACAAAACACGAAGCCTGAATCTGAAAAAATCTTTATAAATACAGAAATAAAAATGAAATATTCTAACCATCAATAGAAAAAAGAAAAAAAAGAAAAAAATCGTGTTAGGAGAAGCATTTTTTTCGTTTTTATTTTTCCAGCTTAATTTTTTTTATTTACTGAAAACAAAACACACGACCTAAACAAATAGCACCAATGATGATAAAATAAATAACGGAGCAGTAAAATAAAGCAGAGTAGATAATATAACGACTTTACTTTATATTCATTCTATTGGGAGTGGCAAGTAGCGGGCTTTTTTTTCACGTTGTTGCCCTTGAGCCGTCTCCGTTGTAAAAAAAAAAAAAAAAACGTCATGGAATAAGAGTTCATTCACAATCAAACATATCGTGTTGTACGTCCGTTCCGCTTCTCTCAGTTGTCTTCCTTGGAAAAAAAAAAAAAATAACCACCACTCACCCGCTCATATTTCCTTTCCTTTACCACCCTTCCTGTTGGCCTTCGTAATACTCCTCCTCCTCCTCCTCCTCCTACTACTACTACTACTACTACTACTACTACTACTACTACTACTACTACTACTGCTACTTCTACTACTCTTAGTCTTTTCTTCGTCTTTTCCTTCCCCATCCTATGGTATACTAACTCAATACATTATCAATCATCTATACATCCTCCTCCTCCTCTTCCTCCTCCTCCTTATCATCATCATCATCATTATCATTCTCGTCCTTCCTCTCATCTTCCTCCTCGTCCTCCCTGTCGTCCTCCTCTTCATTCTCCTCAGGGACCTTATATAACAGATCCCTTTACAGTTACTTCGGTCAGTGAAAAACATATTAATAGGTCCTCCTCTTTATCTTTGGGACAGTGTAGAATCGGTGACTGCCGGTGAAGCATTTTGTTCATATCGTATCATAAACCACAAGTGAATCGTTGCTGAAATCGAAAAGGTGGAGATAAAGTTGGGAGCACACGCTATAGCTGCGCGTGGCGGCGGTGCTCATCTCCGTCCCGTTGGCCCTTTTAGTCATGTGGTGGGAGGGAACCCTCAACCCGACACAGGGCCAGCGTGACATCCGGGTTACAACAGTTTACCCTCCCCAGGTTTCCCCAGGTACCCATTTACCGATCAGCCTCCTCGTCCTCCTCCTCCTCCTTCTCCTACCCTACCTGTCTCCTATTTATATTCATCATCTCTGGACTTATAAATCCATACTTTTCTATTTCTATTTTGTCTCCTCCTCCTCCTCCTCGTCCTCCTCCTCCTTGTCCTTGTCCTCCTCGTCCTCGTCTTCCTCGTCCTCGTCTTCCTCGTCTTCGTCTTCCTCGTCCTCGTCTTCCTCGTCTTCGTCTTCCTCGTCCTCGTCTTCCTCGTCTTCGTCTTCCTCGTCCTCCTCGTCCTCCTCCTCGTCCTCTTCCTCTTCCTCCTCCTCTTCCTCCTCCTCCTCCTACTCCTCCTCCTCTTCCTCCTCCTCCTCTTCCTCCTCCATCTTCCCAGGCCAGGATTCGAACCCTGACCCGCAGATTCGTAGTTAGAAACGCGAACCACTGTTTAACGAAGGCCTACTATAGTACTCTACACTTACAAAACCTAACTTAAAACAACAGACGTCGATTATTATTCATTAAACCTAGACCAATACCAGTCACAACCCGCCCGTCACTCCCCGAGCCTGGCGTGGTGATGCTTGAAGGGCCGTGATAAGCGGACCGTGTGAAAGCGTGGCGAGGCGCAGAACAGGTGAAGAGGGAAGGTGAACGCCGGTGATCTAAATGAAAGTGAATGTGTGTGTGTGTGTGTGTGTGTGTGTGTGTGTGTGTGTTCAGTCAGGGGATAATGATTCTTGTGTATGTTGTATGTATTGCCAGCTGCTTGTTCTGCTCTCCTTGTTGATATAGCATGAAATAGATAGATAGAGAGAGAGAAAACTGAGGTATAAGACGTATTGATAGATAGATAAATAGAGCTTGATAAACAGATGGATACTTAAACAGAGATTGATAAATTAAAATACATACAAAAATAGATAAATATAGAGATAGTTTAAAACACACATAGATAAACAGAAAAATATAGAGAGAGGGATAGAGAGAAAGAGTAAAAAAAACATAGATGGAAGGAAGGAATAAATAAATAAATAAAGAAAGAGAGAGAGTCCTTGATTGTACCTATATGAAGATCTCTCTCGTTCCCTTTCTTCCTTTTCCCTCCCAATTTTTTCCTCTTTTCAGTCATTTTATCTTTCTTCCTTCTCTTCTCCTAATCCTCCTCTTCTCTCATTCTTCCTTTCTTACTCCCTTTCCTTCTTTCTTTCTTCCTTCCCTCCTTTCTTTCCCTCTTTCAGTATTCTCCAAACATTCCCCTTCTCCATTTTTTTTCTTTTTCTTTAAACTTTAATTTCTCCCGTTCGTCTTCTCCCCTTTTTCCTCTTCTTCCATTCTTCCTCTTCTCCCCTTCTTCCTTCCTTCCCTTCTTTCTTTCCTTCTCTCAGTCTTCTCCAAACATTCCCCTTCTCCATATTTTCTTCTATTCTTTAAACTTCCATTTCTCCCATTCTTCCTCTTCTCCCATTCTTCCTTCCTTTCTTTCTTTCCTACCCTCCGTCTTTTTTTCCCTTCCTTTCTTCTTCCTTTTCTCTGTCTTGTTCTTCTTTTAATTTTCTCTTATCTCTTTCTTCTTCTATCTCTCTTCTATCTAGTTTCTCCTTCTTTTGTACCTTTCCTCCCTTCTCTTTTCTCTCCCTTCTCCCTTTTCATATACTTATCCACCCCCTTCAATTCTCCTCCCTTCTCTCTTCTCTCATTCTCTTCTCTATCTTCTCATTTTCTTTCTATATTTATACACTTTTCCTCCTCCTCCTCCTCCTCCTTCTTCTTATTTTATCCTACTTGTCTCCCATTTATATTCATCATCTCTGTGCATATAAATCCATACTTTTCTGTTTTTAATTTATCTCCTCCTCCTCCTCCTCCTCCTCCTCCTCCTGTAGTTTTCCTCTCCCCTTCCTATAGCAAACTTACATAACGCCTTTTTCGTCTCTCTCTCTCTTCTTTTTCCTTCTTACACATTTTCCCAATTTTCGTCCAGTAGAAGACCAAACCGACCCTTTCTCCTTCCTCTTATTCTTTTCCTCTCCTCTATGTTCCTCTTTATTCTTCTCTCCACTTTTCTATTTTCCTTCTCTTCACTTTTCGTACATTTAACCTTCCCTGTCCTCCCTTCGCTTCCTTTTCTTCTTTTCACTTTCCCGGGCGGAGTGGAAAAATTTGGGCGGCTTTTCCGATACCCTACGCCCCTGTCCACCCAGCAGTGAATGGGTACCAGGTATTAATCGGGGGTTGTGTCCCGTCTCCTGGGATCTGTTCCCTTCTCCTATAATTCCTTCCCCTTCTGTCTCTCTCCGGCATATGACCACAGATGTTGCGCCGACTAAACGAAACTTTCCAACATTTTCCCCTCTTTACTCTCCATCAAACTCTTCTTGTCTCCCAATGTTTCCGTGTTCCTTTCCTTTTCTTAATCTTCCTTTTCTCTCAATCTTTCTTCTAATCTTTCCTTCTGCTAATCTTCCCATTCTCCCAATCGTATTTTTCCATCGTTCACCAGACCTAACCAACCCTTTGTCTCCTCTCAGGGTGTGCGCGATGGATCTGTCCACCGCGATGGAGGAAGCAAGACTCGCCTGCAGCTACTTCTTCAACAACCGCTTCGAGGAGGCCAGAGCACTCATGAAGCCCTGGTGAGTATGTGTGCTTGCTCCTCTCATAAGGCTTTTTAACAACCTATATCTCCTTCTTTTTCCCTTCTCTCCTTCATCCTCCTTCCCTCCACTTTTTCTTCTCTCAACACTCCCTATCATCCATTTTGTCTCCTATTTTCTTTGTTCCAGGCACTATATACGTAATTGCTTCTAATATCCTACACCAGGGCCCGCGTTCCGAATCTGAGTGTTGTAGCTGAACCCCAGGCTCTTCCAGGAGTAGAAAATATAATTAAATAACATGAATGTCCTGGCGATAGATTCTTGCAAGTATATTTCCTCGGCCAACAGTCAGTCGAGGGAATACACTTGCAATAATCCATTCTACAATACTTATCCGGACCTCTGCATACATTTGAACTTGTCTAACTGGACCTTTGCTTATAGTTGAGAAGCCTACACCTTCGCTCCCTTATTCACTTCTTCCTTTCCTCCAATCGCCTTCCTATTTTCGTACTCTCAAGACACCTTTTCTTCCTTTTTGCCTCCTTTATTTTCTTTCATTTCCTTACGGTTTAGGTATAATGCCTTCTGCTATCCTACACCTCTTTCTTCTTGTTCTCTCCTTCCTATTCCTCACTCTCCTTCCCTCCTATTTTTGTACTCGTAACACTCTTCCTTTTTGCCTCCTTTCTATTTTCTTCCAGTTCCTTATGCTATTTGATACCTACACCTCCTCCCTTTTCTTCCTTCTTCTTTTTCTTCTTCTTCTTCATCTTCATCTAGTTCTTCTTCTTCTTCTTCTTCTTCTTTTTCTTCTTGTTCTTCTTCTTCTTCTTTTTCTTCTTTTCCTTCTTCTTCTTCCTTTCTCGTCTCTTCCCCATACCGCCTCCGTTTCACACCTCTTCTTCTTCTTCCTTTTTCATCCTTTCCTCTGCCGCCCCCTTTTCACACCTTGTCCACATCCCTCCTACACCCCCCCTTGTCAACCCTTCCATCCCCTTTATACAATCTTACCCTCGAGACCTCTCCATCTTGCCTCGCTTGTCCGCCCTCGCCACACACACAAAATGCTCCCCTTGAGTTTTTTTTTTTTTTTCATTTAGTTTTTTCTTCGTATCTAAACTTCCCTCACCTTTCCTGCCTCACCTGAGTTCTTAATTAAGCTGCAGGTGTTCATGCCTTACCTGCCCACTTACGCTCATCCACCACTTTATATTTTACACTTAATTTTTTTTTTTTCGTTCACTTCCTTCTTCGTTTCTACCTCATCTCGGTCTTTAATTTTGTCTGTTTTTTCATTCTTTATCTACGTACTTAAAAGCTCATCTACTTTTTTTTTTTTTTTTACATTTTTTTTACATTTTTCACACCTTGGTATTTTTTTTCAACTGTTTTTCGTCCCATCATCCTTCTCGTTCTTGTCTTGCCTCAGTCTTTTGTTATGTCTGTTTTTCATCCTTTATCCGTCTACTTAAGCTCATCCACCACTTTATTTTCCTTTTCACTTTTTTTAATTTACCAACCTTGCTTTTTTTTTTTTTCGTTTCACTTTCCTCTTCATTCCAACTTCATCTCAGTCTTTTATTATGTCTATTTTTCATCCACTATCTGTCTACCTTAAGCTCATCCACCTCTTTTTTTTCTATTTTTCATTTTTTTTTTTTTTTAACTTCCACATCTTGCTATTCTTTTCAACCGTTTTTCGTTCCATCTACCTTTTCGTTCTTGTCTTGCCTCAGTCTTTTATTATGTCTGTTTTTCATCCTTTATTTGTCTACTTTTGCTCATCCGCCACTTTTTTTCCTTTTCACTTTTTTATTTTATTTTACCAACCTTGCTTTTGTTTTATTTGTTCCTTCCGTTTCACTTTCCTCTTCGTTCCAACCTCATCTCCGTCTTTTCTTATGTCTATTTTTCATCCAATATTTGTCTACTTAATCTCATTCACCACTTTTTTTTTGCACTTTTCATATTGTACCCACCTTGCTATTTTGTTGTTTTTTTGTTTATTCTATTTTGATCCACTTTCCTCTTCGTTTCTACCTCACCTCAGTCTTTTATTGTGTCTATTTTTCTTTCTTTATCTACTTACTTAAACTCATCCACCACTTTATTTTTTTTTATCGATCTTTCCTTTTTACTGCCCTTTATTCCTTCTTTTTCCTTCTTTCCTCTTTCGTCTTCCCTAACCTGTCCTTTATTATGTCTATTTTTCATCCACTATCTGTCTGTCTAAGCTCATTCACCACTTAATCTTCCTCTTTTCCTTTTAATCAGTTCACTTCTTTTTTTGTCTTTTATCTCTTTCTGTCCCCCTTTTATCTTCATTCTCTACTCACCTGTCCTTTTTTTATGTCTGCTGTCCATTTATTACCTGTCCACTTAATCTCATCCACCACTTTATCTTCCTCTATTTCCTTTTAATCAGTCCACTTCTTTTTCTGTCATCTCTTTTCGTTCCACCTTTATCTTCATTCTTTACTCACCTGTCCCTTTTAATGTCTGTTGTCCATTCATTACCTGTCCACTTAATCTCATCCACCACTTTATCTTCCTCTGTTTCCTTCACTCACTTCACTTCTTTTCTGCTTTTTATTTCTTTCTGTCCCACCTTTATCTTCATTCTTTCCTCACCTGTCCATTTTAATGTCTGCTTTCCATTCATTACCTGTCCACTTAATCTCATCCACCACTTTATCTTCCCCTGTTTCCTTCACTCAATTCATTTCTTTTCCGTCTTTAAATCCGTCTTACCTTCGTCTACGTTCTACCTTGCCTCACCTGTCCTTTTACTATGTCTATATCTCATTCTTTATCTGTCTGTTTAAACTCATTCACCTGTCCTTCATTATCTTCTTTCTTTTATTCAACTCGCCTTTTTTTTTGTCTTCTAACCCTCTCTGTTTCACCCTTCTCTTCGTCCTTACCTTGCCTCAGTTCTTTTTATGTCCTTTTTTTTCATCCACTACCGTGTCTATGTCAGCTCATTCACTCATCATTCCTCTATTTTCATTTATCCAGCTCACTTTTTTTTCTGTCTTTTAACCTCTTTTCGTCTCACCTTTCTCATGGTCATTGCCTTACCTGTTCTTCATCTTTCCTATATTTCTTATCCTTTACCTGCCTACTTTTACTTTTCTGCCTTTTAATCCTCTCCGCCCTACCTTCCTCTTTGTCCTTACCTCACCTGCCCTTCGTTATGTATTTATCGTCTATTTTTTACCTGTCCAATTAACCCTCTATCACTGTGTACTCGTATCTGTCATCTTTTCTTACGTGTATTTGTTCCACCATCTTTTCTGTACCTTATATTCTTACCTTCCTCGTTTCCCTTTCCTCACCTATGACTCAATACCAGGTAGCAGCGACTAGCCGGCTTTTTTTTGTTGCTGTTGTTGTTGTAAACCTTGAGCTTCTTCCCATGCTGTAAAAATGACCTTAACATAATCTTATTCCTACAATCTCACTCACTCAGTCCTACTAATACCATCTCAAACTCACTCATTCCCACTAATACCACCTCAGACTCCCTCAATCCTTCTAATACCTCAAACCCACTCAATCCTTCTAATACCATCCCAGACTCACTCAATCCCACTAATACCACCTCAGACTCACTCACTCCTACTAATACCATATCAGACCCACTCGATCCTACAGCTATACCATGTCAAACCCACTCAACCCACTAATACCACCTCGATAAGCAAAAGCAAAAACAAGTAATATAATAAGTCCCTTTCTCTACACTGTTACGGTCCATTCCATCCCGTCACTTGTGTTTTACTTCCTTTCGTCGTTCCTGTCTTCTTTCCTTCTCCTTTTGTTTGCCACCCTTTGGAACCCTGATATTGCTACTACTTGCTGCGACCTTTTCGACGACCAAGAGTAAAAGCGAGTCACAGAAATCTCTTTGTCTTCACTCTTACGTTGCATCCAAGCCGTCTGTGTTCTACCTCCGTTTGTCCAATACTCGTCTTTCTCATCTTTTGGAACTCTGATATATAGGTATTTGCATCCACCTTTTCGATAACCAAGAGCAAAAACATGTAATATAAATCTACTTTGTCTACTCTATTACGTTGCATTCAAGCCTGTTTTCTATAGCCCTACCTCTCTTTCTCCAATACCGTACTCTTCCCTGAAACAATGATTTAGCTACTTGCCTCACCAGTTCGATAACCAAGAGAAAAAACATGTACTATAAATCTACTTTGTCTACTCTCTTACGTTGCATTCAAGCCTGTTTTCTATGCTCTACCTCCCTCTCCAATACTCTCTTGTTTGTCATCCCTTGGTAATGATATAGCTACTTGCCACCACCTTTTCGACGACCAAGCGCGAAAACATGTTAAAAATATCCCCTTTGTCTACTCTTTTACGTTGCATTCAAGCCTGTTTTCTATGCTCTACCTCCCTTTTTCCAATACTCTCTTGTCTGCCATCCCTTGGAAATGATATAGCTACTTGCTGCCACCTTTTCGACGACCAAGAGAGAAAACATGTTAAAAATATCCCCTTTGTCTACACTTTTACGTTGCATCCAAGCCTGTTTTCTGTGCTCTACCTCCCTTTTTCCAATACTCTCTTGTTTGCCATCCCTTGGAAATGATATAGCTACTTACCTCACCACCTTTTCGACGACAAGAGCGAAAACACGTTAAAAATATCCCCTTTGTCTACACTTTTACGTTGCATTCAAGCCTGTTTTCTATGCTCTACCTTCCCTTTTTCCAATACTCTCTTGTTTGCCATCCCTTGGAAATGATATAGCTACTTGCCGCCACCTTTTCGACGACCAAGAGAGAAAACATGTTAAAAATATCCCCTTTGTCTACACTTTTACGTTGCATCCAAGCTTGTTCTCTACCTTCCCTTTCTCCAATGCTCTTGTTTGTCACCACTTGGAATTCTGATATAGGTACCCTCCACCACTACTTCGACTGCCAACAACAAAAACAAATTATATGAATCCGTTTTCCTTACATTATCACGTGTTATTCTAGCCAATTTTCAGTGCTCTACCTTCCCTCTGTCCAGCGTTTGTTTGTCATCTTTTGGAACTGTGATGTACTTGATTCTACCACTTGAAAGGCCAATCTTGACACACGTTATATGAATCCCTCTTCTTTACATTAGTACGTGTCATTCAAGACTATTTCCGGTGCTCTACCTTCCCTCTGTCCAACTCTTGTCGATCATCTTTTGGACTCATATGCTTGCCAACGATCACTTCAAAGATCACCCCCTCAAAAAAATATTATATGAATCCTTTTTCTTTACATTATCACGTGTCATTCAAGCCTGTTTCCGGTGATCTACCTTCCCTCTGTCCAACTCTTGTATATCATCTTTTGGACTCATATGCTTGCCAACGATCACTTCAAAGATCACCCCCAAAAAATGTTATATGAATCCCTCTTCTTTACATTATCACGTGTCATTCAAGCCTGTTTCCAGTGCTCTACCTTCTCTGTCTAAGTCTTGTCTATCATCTCCAGGAACTCTGATATGCTTGCCGCTACCACTTGAAAGACCACCCGATGAACATGTTAGAAGATGAATCCCCTTTCTTCACATTATCACGTGTCATTCAAGCCTGTTTCCAATGCTCTACCTTCTCTGTCTAACTGTTGTCTCTCATCTCTTGGAAATTTAATATGCTTGTTACTACCATTTCAGAGACCAGAAACGAAACGTGTTATATGAATCCCCTTTTCTTTACATTGATACGTGTTAGTGAAGCCTGTTTCCAGTGCTCTACCTTCCCTCTGTCTAACTCTTGTCTATTACGTTTTGGGACTCTGATATCCTCGCCAACGATGACCTCAAAAACCACCACCAAAGCATGTTAGACGAACCCCCTTTCTTCACATTACTACGCGTCGATCAAGCCAAGTATCTGTTTCTTATTTTCCTTTCGCTCAGTGTTCTTGTTTTCCTTGCATCGTCACCTTGGTTTCAGTCCCCTACTAACCCATCCAACCCCCTGTATACCTCCGATAAAGGTACACACATACACACACACACACACACACACACACACACACACACACACACACACACACACACACACACAGTTACGTAAACTCATTCCCCTTCATTGATTGCTTAATATTACTTTTCCCTTCACCACCACCACCACTACTTTTATCTCCCTCCCTCCTGCAATTTCCCTTGATAGAAAAGATGAAAAGGCGATGGTTCTCCAAAAAAATCGAATGCACAAGAAAGGAGGAGGAGTAATTTGCTACGTAAAAAGTACGCTCCCTGCCATAAAAATAGACAAACAGGACGCAGAGAATTACGACTCCGTCTATGTGGAAATAACTGCGAATAATAAGAAACTAACACTTGCGACCGTATACAGGCCTCCAAAACAACAGGCAGCCGACGACACTGCCCTGTACGAAGAGCTTCACTCTTTAACACAAAGTAAACAAGCAATAATAATTGGGGACTTTAATTGCCCTAACATTGACTGGGGACAATTGACTGGAGATCAAGAGGGTAACAGGCTTATAGAAATGGTGGAGGATTCGTTCCTCACTCAAGTTGTAACTCAACCAACAAGAGAAAACAATCTGCTGGATCTGGTATTAGTAAGCGACCCCGACCTCATTCGCGACTGTGAAGTTGGTGAAAAATTAACGGTTGCGATCACCACTTAATCCGTTTCAATGTCAACATAAGTCACAAACTCGTAGACAATCCGTCAGTGATACCAGACTACAAAAAGCAAATTTCAACGTAGCCCGTGAGCTGCTTCCTCTGCGACCTGGGACCAACTTCACCTAACCGACAATACAATCGACAACGTGTGGAACAACTTCAAAGATAAGCTTTTGGGAGTAGAAAGGCTACAGTGCCGACGAAACCCAGGCGAGTAAATGGTGCCGTAGATCCACCGTGGATGACCAGAGAAATAAAAAGGGCGGTAAACTTAAAAAAAAGGAATTATAACCTAATGAAAGAGAATGACACGGCCGAAGCCCGTACTCAGTACCACAACAGCCTCAGAGCTTGTCGCACCCTTATTCGGAGTAGTAAACGCAACTACGAACAACAAAATAGCGTGTAACACCAAGACAAACTCAACATTTTTTTTCACATACATCAGATCGAAAAAGAAAGTAAAATCCAATATTGGTCCCCTGACAGACGAGACTGGAGCTGCAACTCAGGACAGTAAACAGATGGCCAGAATCCTCAACAGTAACTTCGCATCCGTATTCACAGTCGAGAACATCGAAACCATGCCCGAGAACCCTGACCCGCCGAGGGGAATCACGCCCCTGAAAATTGACTCAATATGCGACCAAGAAGTGAAAGAGTATTTGGATAAACTCGACACGAACAAGTCAACAGGACCTGACGGTTTGTCCCCGCGGTTATTAAAAGAGCTTAAACAACAAATACTTCAGCCACTCACTAACATATTCAACCAGTCTGTTCAATTGAAAAAGGTCCCGGAAGACTGGAAGATGGCGAACGTAACACCAATTTTCAAAAAGGAGACAAAAGCGTTGCATTAAACTACAGGCCCATACGATTGACATCAGTGGCAGGAAAAATACTGAAAAGATTATTAGAGACAAACTTGTTAAGTTTCTAGAAGACAATAATGTAATCTCCGACACCCAGCATGGCTTCAGAAACAAGCGCTCCTGCCTAACGAATTTATTAGACTTCTTCCAAGGTATATATAAGAACTGGGATGCCCACATCCCCAGTGATGTTATATACCTGGACTTTCAGAAAGCCTTCGACAAGGTACCGCACGAGCGACTCCTTAAGAAACTGCACTCGGCGGGCATTGGAGCCAATCTGATCGCGTGGATAAGAGATTGGCTCACCGACAGAAAACAACGAGTACTACTCAACGGACAGCCTTCCGATTGGCTTCCAGTCACTAGTGGAGTGCCTCAAGGGTCAGTGCTGGGACCCATTCTCTTCATCATATATATCAACGACCTCGAATCAGGACTGAAATCCACAATATCGAAATTTGCTGATGACACTAAGGTGGGGGGAAAGGCCCTCACAAAGACCGACTGCGAAATCATTCAGAAAGACCTCAATCACATTATCGAATGGTCGGAAAATGGCAAATGTCCTTTAATGTTGACAAATGCAAAGTCATGCACATTGGGTCCAGAAATAGTAACCACATACATCATGAATGGGAGACCTCTGCAAGCGATGCAGGAGGAAAAGGATCTTGAGTCACTATCAGCAGTGACCTGAAACACGCGAATCACTGTAAAAAGCATACAACAAAGCCAACACTATGCTCGGGTTCATAGCGAGGAACTTCGAGTGTAAAACGCCAGACGTGATGCTATCCTTGTATAATTCCATGGTAAGACCGCACCTCGAGTATGCAGTACAGTTCTGGTCTCCTAATTACAGAAAGGACATTGATTTACTGGAAAGGATTCAACGACGCGCCACGAAAATGATACCAACCTTAAGGGCTCAACCGTACGAGGAACGACTCAAGCGACTCAATCTCTTTACATTGGAGAAAAGACGCCTACGAGGAGATATGATTCAAGTCTTCAAGTATCTAAAAAATTCAATAACGTCGATTACTCCAATTTCTTTGAATTGCAAACCAACCTAAGAACTAGAAATAACGGTTTACCCATTCAGTCTAGTCGATGTAACACAGACATCGGAAGGAGTTTCTTTTCAAACCGAGTCATCCGTCACTGGAACAATCTTCCTTCAGAAGTAGTAAATGCGAATACTATCAACTCCTTCAAATATAGAATCGACCGTCACTTCGCTGCGTCGGGAGTAAACTGAATATTGAGTTGCTTTCATCTGCTCCTCAATATCGAGGCGCTTTCATCTGCTCCTCAATGTCGAGGTGCTTTCATCTGCTCCCCAGGCCCCAGGCTGTCGAGCAGATTAAATCACCAAAGCGGGCAACCTCGTAATGAGCCAATAGGCTTTCTGTTGCCTGCGTTTCCATGTTTCCATGTTACCATGTTTCCTCCTCCTCCTTCCTACCCGCGCGCCGAGTGTCCTGAGGAGCCAATCGGAGGGGCGGCAGATACTTTTGGGACGAAATTGTCTGCGAAATGATTCCTCGTCCGCGAAATCGGTTGCAGAATATATTTCCCTGCTATTGTATTATTTATCAAAGCCGTTTCTTGGTCGTTAAAATTACATATATTAACTTGCAACACTGTCCTACTAAAAATGATTCCTTTTTACGTTGTTGCCTATTGCGCCGGTAGGCATCTTCCCGGTGGGGCCTGATGGTCGGCCCAAGGCTTCTTCCAGGTGGGGCCTGATGGTCGGGCCAGCCCGTTCTGGCTCAGGCGAGTGTTTATAGTGGCGCCATCTTGCATTGGCTCATGCTGCCCCCCGGAACTCGTTCTTGATTCGCTTGGACGGCTTCCTCTAGAGTCCGGGTTGATGGGTGGTCTTCAGGACAGCATGTGGGTAGTTTTAAGCCACTCGGCAGTGACTGAAAAATCCGAGTGGTAGCGTGGGGATTCGAACCCGCGTCGTCCATCACGCGGTGAATGTGGGCCCAGTACGCTACCAGTTCGGCCACCGCCTACCTTAGAGCGAAATATGTAGTGTTGCTGGGATTGTTGCAAAATAGTTTAAGGTAGTGTGTAAAATGAGTTGTAATATGAACGTTCGCTAAAATGGTTTGACGAAATGGTTTACAAAAATAGAATGATAGCAACGATACGGGTATTTTTTTTTTTTTAATATTTGGTGTTGGCTATTAACGTAATGTACAAAAACATCCTCAGAACTGTATATTGGATCAGCACTATTTTCTTTCTTTTTTCTCTCTTCATACTTTTATCTACATTTTCTTCTCTTTCCTTTCATTCTTAAATGGCATAGGTCGTCAAACTCATTCATTGCTTGACGATATTGCTTGTAGAAATATATCCATTTTCACTGTGGCCCAGGGTAAGCATGTGGCCTTAACTATGATATTAAATTTGCTAAAACAAGAAATATCAGACTTTCTTTTTATTATTGTGGCAAAACCCTAGGACAGGACGGTACGAGAGAGAGAGAGAGAGAGAGAGAATGGATATTAAAATCTTCGACTTTACCCTTTCCTCCTCCTCCTCCTCCTCCTCTTCCTCCACCCCCTCTTTCTCCACTTACCCCTCTCCCTCCCCTCCTCCCCATCCCCTTTCCATCTCCTCTTCCTCCTCCTCCTCGTGCCACAAGAGGCCGAGTGGAAACCTTTTGTTGTTGTGTATTTTTAGGACCTCTTCATAACCTGCTGCGGCTGTTGTGCTCAAGGGTAACAAAAATAATGATGAAAAAAAAGGCTTGTTTTCCTAAGGGCTAGACCCGAACGTTTCAGTGCTTCGGTTCACCACGCGTCAACCCTCTACCCCCACACGCACTCTCCCCCCCCTCCCCCCCCAAACCTATCTTCCCATTCTCCTTTGCCCACTTACTCGTCTTTCCCCTCCTCCTCCTCCTTTACCCATTACCTCATCTTTCTCCTCCTCCTCCTTCTTTACCCATTACCTCTTCTTTATCCTCCTCCTCCTCCTCCTCCTTCTTTACCCACTGCCTCCTCTTTCTCCTCCTATTCCTCCTCCTCCTTCTTTACCCATTACCTCTTCTTTCTCCTCCTCCTCCTCCTCATCCTCCTCTGACTCCGACGTGGCGTTGTTTCTAGATCATTCACTCAGTCAATTCATGTTCGTCTGTACCATATATTTATCAGTTAGTCAGTAAATCAATCATTCAGTCAGTCAGTCAGATAATCAGTCAATCAGCTAGTCAGTCAGTCATTAAGTCAGTCAGTCAGCAAAAAAAGTCATTCAGCTAGTCAGTCAGTCATTAAGTCAGCTAGTCAGTCAGTCAGTCAGCTAGTCAGTCAGTCAGTCAGCTAGTCAGTCAGTCATTAAGTCAGCTAGTCAGTCAGTCAGTCAGCTAGTCAGTCAGTCATTAAGTCAGCTAGTCAGTCAGTCAGTCAGCTAGTCAGTCAGTCAGCTAGTCAGTCAGTCATTAAGTCAGCTAGTCAGTCAGTCAGTCAGCCAGCTAGTCAGTCAGTCAGTCAGTCAGCTAGTCAGTCAGTCAGCTAGTCAGTCAGTCAGTCACTCAGTCAATACAGGCAGTAGTTCGGGACATACGCCATTGCTGCACCATAGCATCTTTGTCACTTAGTTTCGTTCTGTAATTAATCTCAACTTTCTCTCATCTACTTTAGTTTAACAGTAACCTCCTCCTCCTCCTCTTTATCTTCCCTACTCTCGTGTTTTTTTAAGTAATCATCGTTTTTGTCACCTAATTTCGCTCTCTCACTAACCGCATCTTACACTCGCCTGCTTCCATTCTACTACAATGAACTTTTTCATCTCCCCTACTCTCGTTTTTTTAAGTAATTACCCGTTTATAGTCACCTTATTTCGTCCTCTTAAGTAACCTCATCTACTTTTTACTTCTACTTTCGTTCTGGAAGTATAATCATCTAGTTTCGTCTTCTGCTTTCTTTCTGTACATGACTAGCACATTTTAACTACTTTCGTTCTATAAGTAACCTCTTTATCCCATTCTCACGTTTTTTTTTTTTTTAAGTAACTACCTCTTCTGTCACCTCATTTCGTTCTGAGTAACCTCCTCTTTTTTTGTGCTTTTCAGTTCGTTCTTCAGGCAACATCTTTCTTTCACTTTCTTTCGTTCGTTAAATAACCACCTTTTTTTACCTCTTCTTTGTCATCTGTATTTTCGTTCTGTACACAGCCAGCACCTTCCTCTCACCTCCTGCTTTCATTCTTAAGTAACCACATTTTTCACTTTACTTTGTTCTCTAAGTGACCTCCTCTCCTTCTTACTCCTCTTTAAGTAACCACCTCTCTTTAGCCAGCACCTTTCTCTCACCTTCTACTTTCATTCTTTAAGTAACCACATTTTTCACTTTCTTTCGTTCTCTAAGTGACCTCCTTTCCTCCTCTCCTTCCTCCTCTTTAAGTAACCACGTCTCTTTTTGTCACCTTATTTCGTTCTCTTAGTAACCTCCTCCTTCTCCTTCAGGGCACACAAGAGCATGTACCACGGCCTCGGGTACGGCACCTTCATGTACCTGCAAGCCATCATGACCTTCGACCCAGTAAGTCCACAGCAAGAGTTTGGTTCGAGGGCGTTTCCGTGATGCGCTGCGGTGTTCGAAGTCTCGGCGCCTCACTTCGCCTGTTTGAAAAGCCTCTCGTAGAAGTTGATGTTTTTTCATGGACTATTTTGTGATGTTTGTGATAGTTTGACACGACTGCTGCACCTTGAACGGGAAAAAACACCCATGGAAATCCGGTTAATCTTCTCTGCGGCCTTCGGAAATGCTGAAATAAGACTGAGGAACGTGAAGCAAATCTGTAGAACCCTAAATGACACCGAACTGCCTCATCCTCTAAATACTTGCGTGTTTAGGCCGGCTCTTAAAACATGTATTTCCAAAGGCTGTAAAGGAAGTTAGTCAGGTTCTCATGAGTGTTTTCACGGTCAGGGTGCAGATACCTTGTCAAAGAATCACTAGCTTCATAAAATTACCCGTGGAAATGCCCGATGCCCTTAAAATATGGACCTTTATGAATATGAGCCTGAGAGCTTTGTGCCTCCCGCCGTCTAGATGAGTCTTGATATACTCCCCTCATGAAAGAGTTCAATACATAGGCAGGAGGAAATACAGTTGGCCTAGCAGTGAAAACTCATGTTCTGTTCTCGTTGCAGAAAGACATTGAGCTGGCCATCGAAACACTGAAGCAGAGCGTCGAGGTTTGCAACAAATTCCGCCGCAAGAACACGATAGGCGAGTCCCTGGGCAAGATGGTGAAGAAGGTGGACTACAACAGCTTCACAAAAGGTAGGCAGCTCTGTTTTACCTTTTGCTTCTTTCTCTCTTTATCATCATCATCTTCGACTTCTACTTCCCTACTGCTGCGCCTTGGATTCGTACCAGGTCCAGGAAAAAGTTGTGGGTTCGGGAAATTATGTAGGTTTTCTCATTGAATATTACAGAAAAAGGTAACGGCGGTAAACGCTTATTTGCTGTGTTAATTGCCATATAGCTATTTCACGGTGCCTTTCCCTGCAATGAAAAGTCTACAATCATCTTCTTCGACTTCCCTACTCCTGCGCCTTGGACTCATACCACTTTGTAGACTTTTCATTGCAGGGAAAGGCATCTTGAAGTAGCTATATGGCAATTAACACAGCAAAGAAGCATTTACCACTCCTACCTTTTTTTTTGTAATATTCAATAAGAAAACCTACAAATTCCTGAACCCACAACTTTCTCCTTGACCTCCACAACATCCAAACATCCAAAGTGTACGCAAACAACACTTTGGTTTCGTATAATCATGGGAGTTTACATTTTTTACATATAGTATAGAAATTAATAGTTAGGAAGGTTTGTGTTGTGAACTTTATTATATTACTGCCAGGCACGGTGAATGGGTCCAGATGCATAACAATTGTGCTTGGAGTGCCACTGTAGAAAGAAAGCTTTTGTGTACTCACGGAGGTGTAGTTGTTTTTCCATTGGGTACCTGTTAAAAAATGCTGCATCTGTGAATTCATCTGCAGCCTGAAATTTAGCAAAAAAAAAAAACAAAAAAAATATGGAGTTTGAAGGCAGCCCCCCCCTCCTTCCACCTAACATTTTTTACATGAATTTAAATATGGCGCGTGCGATATATTTCAAATTGTTTAAAACAAACAAAAAAAAACACATCGCAAGCGGAGAAAAAACGTAAGATTTTCAACTTACGCCGTAAGACTTGAAAATCACCGAAATTACGTAAGACTTACGCAAAAAACGTAAGACTTGACAGGTATGCATTTCCCACTGACGGGGCTCAGGAGGCAGTGGTCCCGCAGCCTAGCCAGCCCCATGAAACACCCCAGAAGAAGAAGAAGCATTTAAGTCAAGTCAGACAAAACAAACAGAAAAACAAACAGTCGATGAAAATGTAATAGCCTCTTCCATTTAGCGTAACCCGTTTCTGGGTCGTGATAGGAGTAAGTATGTGTAGGCCGCTGCGGGAAGCACGTGGCGCGCCTCATACTGTTCCTTGTTTAGCAGCGCCGCCGCCCTGTGCCTCATCACCGCCTCACCCTCAGCACCACAGCCCCATAGTCACTTTAAATTTACTTACAGCATTATGTCCGGTTCACGTCAGTATAACATAGGTGTATAGTCTATAAGTATGTGCGCCTTCTTGATGTCCTGCGGCGTGGCCATGCGGCGCTTAGAGACAGAGGCTATTTTTCCCATAAGAATATTTAGTCCTACTACGCGAGCTCATTTGTCGCCCATATAGTCTCTTACTAAGCGAAAACTCAGGGTAGAAATGGCACAATGATGAACACCATGTTGTAATATAATATTTACCAACACTTCCCTTATTTCAGAGGAGATCCATGCCGAGCTGTGTTATGCCGAGTGCCTGCTGCTGCGTGCCGTGCTCACCTTCATGGAGGACGAGACTCTCATAAGCTTCCTCAAGGGCGGCATGAAGATCAGGGCGTGCTACCAGTCCTACAAGTGAGCCGGGAATGATGGCACGAGGGCGGCTATATATTTGTCTATCTTTGGAGAGTTTGCAGTATATGTCCTTAATAATGCCACGTCAACCTATCAAGGCTCCTGCTTCCCCTCGTAGACAGGCCATATTCACCCTTCCTTCAACACATCCAGCCATAAATCTTCTTGTCCTTCCCTTATTTGCTCTCCTTGGTAATATCGCTACATCTTCATCTCCTGGGATATAGCAAAGCATTTTCTATCTTTTCAACACAATTCTTCTCAGTGCCAACTCAGCCTATAATTTATCCTCTCCTTTATCCCCTCATATCCAGCTCATACTCAACTTATACAGCCATAAATCTTATAGTCCTTCCCCTGTTTGATTGATTGATTGATAGTTTATTGTTGCAAGTAAACAACAAAGGAGAAGGGAGGAGCATGCCATCCCAACCCCCAGGCAGTACAGAGTGTGATTATACAACTAAGGATACCTGTTTGCTTTTCTTGGTAATATTAACGCGACTCTCCTCCGCCTTGCAGGGAGTGTTGGTACATCCTGGAGGGCCGAGACTGGAGCAAAGACGCAGACAAGATGCACTTCGAGTCTGGTGTCAGGATGGGTGTTGGGGCCTTCAACTTGGTGGGTTACAAGCAATGAGTTGATAAGTAAAGCTGCATTTCTTGATTTTCCAGTGCTATATGACTCTTAAGATCCCTTGCCCCAATAGTAATTATGTTCTGGTCTGGGTGGTTCATCAGATAAATGGGATGGGATCTTTTTTTTCTTTTTGCCTTTGAATTTATAAGAGCAATAAGTTAACCCGGTAGCTGCGGGGATCATGTTTCTTAAAGGCCCCTCTAAACGAGAAAAATGAGAAAAAAATCATCACTCATGCAAACCATTTCATAATATATATCAATGCATTTGTGATCATTTTATGCATCATCTGTTTTGGGGGTTTATTTGACGTCAAAAATTTGGCCTGTCGTTGCTACCAGGTTAATAAATACAGCAACACTTCATGATTTTCCTTTTCTCTGACCAATAAAATTAATCCAGTGGTATGTAATTATATTCTGGTCTGGGTGGTTCATCAGATAAGTGGGATGTGATTTGCTGTTTTTTATTCTTGAAGTTTGAAAAGCAATAAGAATCCACCTCATTATTTTTGTGACTATTAATATCACTCACTCCAAAAGCAATCATGTTCTAGTTTAGGTAGTTTATCAGTTAAGTGGGATGTGACTTTTTTTTCAATTTTTAGCCTTTGAAATTGGAAAAGGAATAAGAAGCTACACCTCTTTATTTTCCTGTGCTGTGACTGTTAACCCGGTAGCTGTGGGTATCATGTCTCTTAAAGGCCCCTCTAAGCGAAAAAAAGTGAGAAAAAATAATCACTCACAAACCATTTCATAACATATATCAACACATTTGCGATCAGTTTATGCATCATCTATTTTGGGGGGTTTATATCATGGCAAAAATCTGGCCCGTCGCTGGTACTCGGTAAAGTCACAAATTTGGCCCGTCGCTGCTACCGGGTTAATATCATTTCCCCCAGTAGTAATTATGTTCTACTTGTTTGGGTGCCTCATCTGTTAGGTAATTGGGATGTGATTTGCTTTCTTACCTTTGAAGTTGGAAGAGCAGTAAAGTTATTTTCTTAAAGCTGTTAGGTCACTCATATATATATTTTCTGTTATTGCAGATGATTTCACAGCTTCCACAGAAAATCCTCAAGTTGTTAGAATTTGTCGGTTTCTCCGGAAATAAGGTAAGCAGTCGACATTAATAGGATACTTTACCACTCTGAAAAAAAAAATGCCTTGACTCTCCTCATGCCAGTCAATAATTCATCTCTCTGTAACTTTCACAACTCCATCAAAAGTCCACGACAGAAACACTTAAAACTGTCTTGATTCTTATTTCCTGCATCCCTAAAGTCCTGTATAATTTCTCTTTAGACTTCCCTTAAAATACTAATACCCTATAGTGCCTCTCAAAGCTTATTCAGTAATCCCTCTCTGGTTAACTCCTTTTGCTTCCCTTTCATTCACTTTTATAGCCTGGAAATGTACATAGATAGGACGAGTTTTGATCATGAGAATATTTGTTAACCTTTTTATTAGTTTGGATTAACTTTCAGATACATAAATGATGTACATATTATTATTTTCATGTTGTGGAATATACCTAAATGTACTATCCATGAGAAGTTAACAATAGTCAGACGTAACATTGATTGTGTGTGTTGTACTGGTAGGAGTATGTTGATGTGTGTTTTGTAGAGTCTGGAAATTGAGGTTATTATGATGCGTCTACTGTACAACCTGCTCCAGTGTTAATCTTTTGGACTACATCCGTATTTTCCCTTTATACTTGTGTCTGGTTCAGTCGTGTCAGGTAAGAGACCAAAAGGTAATTGCTTTCTAACACTAATTGGCTGTTGTTCGTTTGTTTGTTTATGTTGTTTGTAGCAGTAGATGTATTATCACTCATGGTTGTATTCTTTGTTTTTTGTCGTGTCTTTTTTTTTTTCAGTGGGTTTTATTTGTATCGTTTTAGTTTTTTTGAAAGATTGTTTGTGGTGTTTCTGATGGACTTCTCATCCCTCGTGTGTAAACTTTATAATGATCACTTTTATCCAATTTCTGTGCATGGTTCACGTCTTTGGGTGTTACCGTTTCACTAAGGAAGTTGATGTGGTGTTCTTCCATTGGAGTCACTAAAGAAATTAATGTGGTTTCCTTCCATTCAATCTTTTCAGCACATAAGCTTCAATGTTCCCTGTCCCATGAAGTGAAGGAAGTCGTGTAGTCATAGAAACTACGAGTTGGTACTTAACTTTATGCAACATAGAATCTTGTTAGCTTTCAGAACTATATACGTGTATACATACAAACACATAATAATAAGGCTTAATTTCCCTCTTACCTTCCATAGTGCCTCACCATGAAAGCAATTTCCCAAGGGAGACAAAGAAAAGATTGCCAATTGAAGTGGGTCACACACATTTATTCTTTAGTCAAAACATCAAAATTCACATTCCCCTCATTTACTTTTTTTCCAAATTACACCGAGTCCCTTCACATATTCATGGTTGACAGTCTCATTCCACTGACATTCACTCACTCCTTACCATGTGCTTACAGTCCCACGCTCAACCTTGTAAACTTCCTCTATTCCATTCTGCCAAGCACTATTTTTCTTGCTTCACACAGTATACTTCCCTGCTTACTCACATATTCATTTACCATGTTATTTTCTCATAAGCCTTCCTTGTCTTCGCTGCTGCAGCTTACAGGTAGTGCATATACTACCTTTTGCACCACTCATCTCCATCCTACCCATGTAACCATACCGTCTTAAGATGCTTTCCTTAGTTCTTTGATCTGTCTGTTCTGTTGCACTGCTCCACTCTTTCACATCACCCTATCACTTTTCTGCACACCACATATTTTTCAATGGTCACTTGCACTGCTTGTGTTTCAGTTACATGTACAAAACTTTTTACTTAGAGCTCCTTACATAATCAGCCACCCCAGCAGCATTATCATCATCATCATCATAACTCACTGCAGTCATGACTTATGAGTAGAGTGGGGTGTGAATCTTAATCAAAATATGATTACAAAATAAAATAACTTTGTAAAATAATAAAATAAATCACCCTGCCATTAACACACAAAATGTACTCATGTCTGAGACTCTGACAGAAGATGTGAATAATATTTTTTTTAGACTCCGTGTTTTTTCACATCTAGTTAGTCTAATATCAAGGCAGACACTCCGGTATTGACATGTGACTTAAAGCAGCTTCAATAACTTATTTTTTGTAGCACATCGAGCAGTAGCAAAGCACTCTGAGGGATTAAAGTTTTGAGATAATGGAACTTTGGGACTCAATGTGATGGCTGGGTGATCTTCCTTAAAATGTCAACACAAGCCTCTACCTCCTCACTGAAATTCTTATATTATAGGGAACAATATTTTCTTGGGAGTGAAGACAGCTTTAACTTTGTGTTTATCATCTCTTATTAACATTGTATAATCAGATGAATTGAATTTTCTTTTTTTTTCTAAACCATTATTATTTTTTTTAGTATTTTCACCCCACAGTCTTTTTTTTTATTTGAAAGTCTAAGATTTTATTGTTGGGTTTGTTATTTTGTATAATGGTTTGAAACAGCAAGGTTTTTATTCTGCACCTCTGCACTGGAAATAATATACTGCATGAATTTATGATACAAGTTCTTAAGTATTCACAATTACTTGCATTTACTATTACAACCTTCCACTCTATCGGTGACGGGTGGTGCTGGGTTTGGCTTACTGGTTAATGTGTGCTTTTTATGTGAAAATGCACCTCATCTTGCATATTTTCACTTAACATTGATGTGTGAAAAGAAAACATCATAAAGAAGTATTAAAATATCCCAGTATAGGTTTTCATAAGGGTAGAGAAGTATTAAAATATCCCAGTATAGGTTTTCATAAGGGTACAGAAGTCTTAAAATATCCCAGTATAGGTTTTCATAAGGGTAGAGAAGTCTTAAAATATCCCAGTATAGGTTTTCATAAGGGTACAGAAGTCTTAAAATATCCCAGTATAGGTTTTCATAAGGGTAGAGAAGTATTAAAATATCCCAGTATAGGTTTTCATAAGGGTACAGAAGTCTTAAAATATCCCAGTATAGGCTTTCATAAGGGCTTCTCCGCAAGGAAACATTAACCTCTTTTTCTATAATAATGTGCCTTATTGGGTGGGTGGTAACTGTTCTTCCCTTCAATTTTGTGTGGCAGAACAGGAAGTGGTCTAGTATAAACCCCTTAAATATGATGGTCACTGAGGTTAATATTTTCATTATCTTTATTATCATTATTGCTGTGGTCATTATTATTATTGTTTGTAGTGCGTGAACCTTATCGATGTGGAGTAGGAGTGAAGAAATTGACCTCACCTCTGCCCACTCATTCTTATTCTTCTTCATTCGGATCAATGTCTAGCAGGCTTTTACATTCTATCTTGATTGTACTTACAGTTTGAATAACGAAATTTACCTCTCTTCTGGCCACTCATTCCTTTTTTGTTCATGGTAGGAGCATCTAGTGAGCTCTTTTATTCACTTTCTTTCATCAGAGCAGTGTCTATAGTCTTCCAAATATGTCGAGGCCAGTCTGACGTAGGCTCCCGTGGGTCCTCTCCTCCCCTCTGCTCTGCCACACAGTCCCAACACCTATCCCTTCCTCTCATATGTAAGCTATAGGTAACAATAAGAGGAAAAAATAGGTGTTGGGACTGTGTGGCAAAGCAGAGGGGAGAAATGGACCCGTGGGAGCCAATGCCAAAACGGACTCTACAATTTGGTTTCACTATAGTGGGCCTTTTCGTTGTCTGTGTTTTGCCCTTGAGCTGCCTCCCTTGCTCTAAAAAAAATTGCCACTCTGCCTTTGTGGGAATTAGGTCTTGTGTTGTCTAGGTAATGAAGTAGAGTAGCAGTGGATGTCAGCTTCCCCATGAGTAACTTTCCTGTGTCCCGGTGCAGTCGATGGGTCTGTCGGAGCTGGAGCGAGGGTTCCACCTGGAGGGGTCGCTGCGTCGGGTACTGTGTGCCCTGGTGCTGCTCGGCTACCACCTCATCGCCACCTACGTCCTCGGTACCTCAGAGGGTGACCTGAAGATGGCACAGACCATTCTTGATGATCACCTCAAGGTAAGAACTTGATAGTCCATTTTTTGAGTGGGTTTCATTTGCATACCATGTTAGCTGAGACTCCATTAGACAGGTGTTCATATCAGCTGTTGGAAATTTAAGATGTTGTAGTTGTGGTTGTTGGGAAGGATACGGCAGCTACATGGGGGCTTGCTCAAGGGGACTGTTGGGAGTGGAGGTGGTGAGTGAGTGAAGCAATGCACCCTCAGACATATGCTTCCCATCAGTTAGTTAGTTAGTTGTGGTTCTTAATCAACTGAAACTTTTCCTTACTGGGCAGCAAGATTTGATCCTGTAGAGGTTTGAATACCCTATACTTATACAGTTAAAAATCTAATAATCGATTGCACCCTATTTTATAATCATAGGAAGCTAATTCTATTATTTACCATTTTAAAGGTTCCTCTAGGGGGTGACCATGCCAGAATATTTAACCCTTACTCTTGTCCACACACTACAGCCTTGCTTGCTTCATGCTGCCTTCATGCATTTTCACTGAAGCTGAATTAGCCATAGTTGCTCCCATAAACAGTAACCTTATTCAGGGTTTCAAACACAGTGCAGCATTGTAGCAGTTTGTAGTTTTATTCATTGTGAAAGTACAAAGTGCATGGATGACATTTAGATGAGACTGTGACTCACAAACCATCTCAGCACCAAGCACACCACCACAACACACACACCACCACAACACACACCAGCACCACACACACACCAGCACCACACACACACCACCACAACACACACCACCACAACACACACACCACCACAACACACACACCACCACAACACACACACCAGCACCACACACACACCACCACAACACACACACCAGCACCACACACACACCAGCACAACACACACACCACCACAACACACACACCACCACCACACACACACCAGCACCACACACACACCACCACAACACACACACCAGCACGACACACACACCACCACAACACACACACCACCACAACACACACACCACCACAACACACACACACCACCACAACACACACACACCAGCACAACACACACACACACCACACACACACACCACCACACACACACACAACACACACACACCACCACCACAACACACACACACACACCACCACAACACACACACACACACACACACCACCACAACACACACACACACACCACCACAACACACACACACACACACACCACAACACACACACCACCACAACACACACCACACACACACCACACACACACCACACACCACCACAAAAACACCACCTCAACACACACACCAACACAACACACACACCACCACCAAACACACCACAACAACACACACACCACCCCAACACACACACCACCACAACACACACACCACCACAACACACACACCACAACACACCACCACAACACACACACCACACACACACCACCAAAAAACACACACACCCCCACAACACACACACACCAGCACAACACACACACCACCACAACACACACACCACCACAACACACACACCACCACAACACACACACCACCACAACACACACACACCACCACAACACACACACCACCACAACACACACACACCACCACAACACACACACCAGCACAACACACACACCACCACAACACACACACCACTACAACACACACACCACCACAACACACACACACCACAACACACACACCACCACAGCACACACACCACCACAACACACACACCACACACACACACCAGCACCACACACACCACACACACACACACACACACACACACACACACACACCACCACAACACACACACCACCACAACACACACACCAGCACAACACACACACCACCACAACACACACACCACCACAACACACACACCACCACAACACACACACACCACAACACACACACCAGAACAACACACACACCACCACAACACACACCAGCACCACACACACCACCACAACACACACACCACCACAACACACACACCAGCACAACACACACCACATCACACACACCACCACAACACACACACCACCACAACACACACACCACCACACACACACCACCACAACACACACACCAGCACCACACACACCCCACAACAACAAACACACACCACAACACACACACCACCACAACACACACACCACCCTCCCACACACACCACCACAACACACACACCAGCACCACACACACCACCACAACACACACACCACCACAACACACACACCATCACCACACACACCACCACAACACACACACCAGCACACACACACACCAGCACCACACACACCACCACACACACACCACCACAACACACACACCACCACAACACACACACCACCACAACACACACACCAGCACCACACACACACCACCACCACACACACACCAGCACAACACACACACCAGCACCACACACACCACCACAACACACACCACCACAACACACACCACCACAACACACACACCACCACAACACACACACCACCACAACACACACACACCACCACAACACACACACACACACACACACACACACCACCACAACACACACACCAGCACCACACACACACCAGCACCACACACACACCAGCACCACACACACCACCACAACACACACACCACCATAACACACACACCACCATAACACACACACCACCACAACACACACACCAGCACCACACACACACCAGCACCACACACACCACCACAACACACACACCACCACAACACACACACCACCACAACACACACACCACCACAACACACACACCACCACAACACACACACCAGCACCACACACACACCACCACAACACACACACCAGCACCACACACACACCACCACAACACACACACCAGCACAACACACACACCAGCACCACACACACCACCACAACACACACATCACCACAACACACACACCACCACAACACACACACCACCACAACACACACACCAGCACCACACACACCACCATAACACACACACCACCACAACACACACACCAGCACCACACACACCACCACAACACACACACCACCACAACACACACACCAGCACCACACACACCACCACAACACACACACCAGCACCACACACACACCACCACAACACACACACCACCACACACACACCAGCACCACACACACACCACCACAACACACACACCACCACAACACACACACCACCACAACACACACACCAGCACCACACACACACCACCACAACACACACACCACCACAACACACACACCACCACAACACACACACCACCACAACACACACACCACCACCACACACACCACCATAACACACACACCACCACAACACACACACCTCCAACACACACACCACCACAACACACACACCAGCACCACACACACACCACCACAACACACACACCACCACAACACACACACCAGCACCACACACACCACCACAACACACACACCACCACAACACACACACCAGCACAACACACACACCACCACAACACACACACCACCACAACACACACACCACCACAACACACACACCACCACAACACACACACCACCACCACACACACCACCACACTTACTCTCATGAGGAGTATAGGCAGCTTTTCATGAACTCTTACAAGGAATGGCTTAACAGAAACATATACTTAGCATGCTGTATCACTCCTGCATTAAAATATTCATCTTAAAATGTAAACAAAAATCAGAGTTATGTGTCTCCTGTAATAGTAAATGAGATAGTTGAACCATATGGTACACACCAGTAAATACCACAATATGATTATATCTAAGTAAGAATAGTAGAAGAATTGTTCTTTTCATTGAAAAACTTCAATATTCACCTTATGCAAACATTTTGTAATTATTTTCTTCTCTCCTTTGCAGCTTTACCCAAATGGTGCTTGGTTTCTATTTTTTGCTGCTCGCCTCGAGTACGTGAAGGGCAACTTTGACCTTGCCATTGAGAAGTACACCATCTCGCTCAACAGCCAGAATGAGTGGCGGCAGTTCCACCACCTGTGCTACTGGGAGCTGATGTGGTGCTGCATCATGAGCGCCCAGTTCAAGTAAGGCGCTCAGTCACCCGCCTTATGCTGGATATGCTGGAGTCATGTATCACGGCAGCCACTATTAATAAAATTCGCCTGAACTACTAATGGGTTGGGGTCGTTGAGGAGACCCCTCAAGAAAGCCTACCAGCGCTACAGGCAGCACATAAAAAAAAAAATAATAATAATAATCACGTTTCTGCCCATGGCACTGGTAGGCTTTCTTGGGGGGGGGCTTGATGGTTGGCACCAGCCCGTTATGGCACAGGCAAGTGTTTATAGTGGCGCCATTTTGCTTGGCTCATGCTGCCCCCCGGAGCTCATCTTTGATCCACTCTTTTTGAGAAAGAATCTAGAGTCCGGGGTTCCTTATACATTTCAACAATTATGAAAGTCATTATTATGGATATGAATTTGTCTTCCTTGTTTAATAGAGCTCTTCTAGATCTGCCAGTGATTGGTGTTGATAGGAGAGCTGAATTTCCTTGATTAGTTTCAATATGACGTCTGTCTTATGTAGGCTAATGCAGTTAATATCCATCTTGAAGTTATGTTTGAGTTTGGGTGACTTCCTCTTTTACAAAAATGTTTGAACAATGTAAAAATATTCTTTTGGGTGGAAATTGTGTGTTCAGGATCATCGAGAAAAAATAGTACAAATAATCATTAACAAAGTAATTTTACCTTTCAGAGATGCCGAGGAGTACGCTGACAAGCTCCTGGTGGAGAGCAAGTGGTCCAAGGCAACGTATGCCTACCAGAAGGCTTGCTGCATGTGCATGAGGATGGACGAACTCACGCCATCAGAGAAACAAGAACTGAGTGAAACCATGAGGTGAGATAAAGCAAGAACATGATACAAGTCAATGAGGAGGACTTACATCAGAATTTTTAGATGTCATATTAGGATTTATTAACTGTTTTGTAGCGTTAATTTTTTTACTTGAATTTTGGGACAGAGTTATCTAGAATTGTTGGATTTTCACAGTTTATCCGATAAATCCCAAACTTGGTTGTAAAAAGTGATACAAGAAAATCAATGCAACCAACTAACCAAGCCTTGAAAAACAGGTAAAAAGACAAATCAGCCACATTGTTGTTAGGAAAGACTAATACGACCTCTAAAAGATCAGGCATTATACACAACTGCCTGGAGTGTTGGAGACATAATCAAGTTTGCCCTTTGAAGACTCTCTCAAAGGACAGACTTCATGCGATCCTGGACTCTGTGATCTGAAAGTCAGTGTCATGAGGGGTATGTCACTTCTCATAATAATACTAATGATAAAGAAGATAATTGCATACTTCTAATACTGTTTAACTTTCAGAAGTATTCCGGGGCTCAAACAGCGCATAGCCGGCAAGAGTCTTCCAGTGGAGAAGTTTGCAGTGAAGAAGTCTGCGAGGTTCTTTGCACAAGGGGAAACTTTATGCCTGTCCGCCCTAGAGCTCATATACGCCTGGAACGGCTTCAAGATCCTGGCCAAGCGATACGAAAATGTTGAGAAGATCTTCACCATAATTGAGAGGGAAATGAGGCGGCTGGAGTCCATTAGAGGTACAAAGTGCTGTTTTGAATTTCTGTTTTTTACTTATTCTAAAAACATAAGAACAGAAATAAAAGAGGTATGAAGTGCTGTTTTGAATTTCTGTTTTTTACTTCTTCTAAAAACATAAGAACAGAAATAAAAGAGGTTCATATGAAGTGCTGTTTTGAATTTCTGTTTTTTACTTCTTCTAAAATCATAAGAACAGAAATAAAAGAGGTATGAAGTGCTGTTTTGAATTTCTGTTTTCTACTTCTTCTAAAAACATAAGAACAGAAATAAAAGAGGTATGAAGTGCTGTTTTGAATTTCTGTTTTTTACTTCTTCTAAAATCATAAGAACAGAAATAAAAGAGATATGAAGTGCTGTTTTGAATTTCTGTTTTCTACTTCTTCTAAAAACATAAGAACAGAAATAAAAGAGGTACGAAGTGCTGTTTTGAATTTCTGTTTTCTACTTCTTCTAAAAACATAAGAACAGAAATAAAAGAGGTATGAAGTGCTGTTTTGAATTTCTGTTTTTTACTTCTTCTAAAAACATAAGAACAGAAATAAAAGAGGTATGAAGTGCTGTTTTGAATTTCTGTTTTCTACTTCTTCTAAAAACATAAGAACAGAAATAAAAGAGGTATGAAGTGCTGTTTTGAATTTCTGTTTTCTACTTCTTCTAAAAACATAAGAACAGAAATAAAAGAGGTATGAAGTGCTGTTTTGAATTTCTGTTTTCTACTTCTTCTAAAAACATAAGAACAGAAATAAAAGAGGTTCATATGAAGTGCTGTTTTGAATTGCCATCTTTTACTTCTTCTAAAAACATTAAAAAAAGAAGAGGTATGAAGTGCTGTTTTAAATTACCATCTTTTATTTCTTCTTTAAAAACAAAAAAAAGAACAAAAAGAAAACTAGTCAGGTCTTTTCTGTTTATCATGTAGTTATTCAAATACGTAAATGGTAATGGGAAATAAGTGAAAAAGATATATATGCCACCTTCAGCATAACAGAATCACACCTTGACTTGTAATAAAACCCATCTCTTCTGTACAACATCAGGGTTTCCCAATAAGCTCTAATGAGGTCAGACAGTCGATGATACGCTTCCAACTATTTCTATCCACTGCCTCGGGCCCTCCAAAACCCAAATGCTGCCAAATCCTCTTCAACACATCACCTCCTTTTTGTCTAATTTAATGCTTCGGTTCTGCACATATCTATCTTCCCTAAGGACCCTAATACACCAAATATCTTCACTGTATTGGACATCCTTCTTTTCTAATGTGACGAGCACCTTTACCATACCCAGAACCCTATTCTCAAACATTTTTCAGGGCTTTAACACCCACACTTGATAAGGCTTTCGTAGAGGTTGTGAGCATTTCAAAGGGTGGTTTCATAAGTCCAGTAATAGTTTGAGGGTTTCTGCACCATGAATATGAAGAACACTCATGAAAGCCTGAATAATCCCTTGCATGGTCTTTGGAAACTTTCATTGTGAGGCGGAAAGTGTGTGAGAATTTGGAGCCTGTACTGTGTCATAATTCCTTCTCTCCTAATCAAAAAAATGTCCAGGGTTTCTGCACCGTATATGTGAAAACACTCATGAAAGCCTGACTAATCTTCTTTGTGGTCATACGAAACATTTATTGTGAGGTGGAAAGTGTTTGAGAATATGGAACCTGTACTGTGTTATGATTCCTTCTCTCCTAATTAAAGAAATGTCCAGGGTTTCTGCACCGTATATGTGAAAACACTCATGAAAGCCTGACTAATCTTCTTTGTGATCTTACGAAACATTTATTGTGAGGCAGAAAGTGTTTGAGAATGTGGGCATTGTACTGTTATTAACCCATCCACTGCGATTAGCATGGATTTGGCTTTCACTGGTAGCCTGGTAACATACACTGCCTCTGTGGTGGATAGTGTGGAGTGTTTCCCATGTGGTATTGGTATGCTGGATATCCCCTCTCAAGGTGCATGACTACATTTTTCTTCACTGAATTGTAGCAGCCACTTTTTGATCCATTCCTGTAGCGTGGTGATGTCTTCTTGTAGGAAATCCACAGTCAACAGGTCAATGCTTCTCTACTAATAGAAAAATGTCCCTCCCCCAAACAGTGGAGCAGAGAGGTGAATATTTCTGGGATGACTACCTGTTGGCACACCTGGTGAAGGGCTCCTGCCTGGCCTACATGAACTCCCCGCTGCAGGCTGAGGAATGCTTCAAGTTCATTGTCAGCAATGAGAAGAAGCTCAAGGAGGACACCTACCTCGTCCCCAATGCCCTCCTTGAGCTGGGCCTCCTCCTCCTCCGAGCCAATGACCTGGAGCAGTCGCGCATCATTCTGGAGCACGCCAAGTGAGGGGCTGTAGAGTTTTGTTGTTTTGGGTCACTATTAGGGTCATACTTACACATTTCAGAGCCCGAATTCACGTATTTGACCAGGCTTTCATAGGATTTTTGAGCATTTCCATGTGTAATTTTATGAACTTCATGGTAGTTTGGCCCTTCATCTGTACTATGAACCTGATAGAACACTCATTAGGGCCCAACTGGTCTCCTTTTTAGCCTTTGGAGATAGTTGATGTGAGAGGCAGAAGGTCTGAGAATACCAACCTTAATGTCTTCTTAACCCGGTAGCAGCGACAGGCCAAATTTGTGGCTTTACCGTGTAGCAGCGACGGGCCAAATTTGTGCCATGATATAAACCCCCCAAAAATGGATGATATATAATCTGATCACAAATGCTTTGATATATATTATGAAATGGTTTGCATGAGTGATGATTTTTTCTCATTTTTCTCGCTTAGAGGGACCTGTAAAAAACATGGTCCCTGCAGCTACCGGGTTAGATATATTTACAAATTGATATGAGGGAGAAAAGTTTGTATTCCATCAGTTTTTCTCTTATATGTGTGAGTTATGCGATCCCTTTTTGAACCAGTTTTCCTTGTTATGTATAAAGAGAATGAACTCGGTAACTAATTTTCTCTGTGATGTTACCCTTTTGATGGTTAACATACATTATGAGAATGATACGTTTAGAAAGTTTCAATGGTAAAACTCATTGTAGAGGTAACAGAAGAAAACTGTAGTTGCTGTACACTAAGTGGGTCCAGAAACCACGCCCCTCCTTCCAAAGCCACGGGAGTTAATTGGCTGGATGGACAGAGCTTGGAGTTAGGGGTCAGTATTACTACAGAGTGAGGGTGAGGGATGGGGTGGGGCTTCTGGACCCACTTACTATCCAATGACCACTATAGTAAAGTTTGCAAAGCCTCAGATGATATCATAGGTAGTATCTTCACAGTCACATCATTGAGTTCTTGAGTAAAAGTCTTTCATTAACCTGGTAGCAGCGGGGATCATGTTTCTTTATGGTCCCTCTAAGCATGAAAAATGAGAAAAATCATCACCCACATAAACCATTTCATAATAAATATCAAAGCATTTGTGATCAGTTTATGTATCATCTATTTTGGGGGGTTTATATCATGGCACAAATTTGGCCCATCGCTGCTACACAATAAAGCCACAAATTTGGCCCGTCGCTGCTACTGGGTTAATGTCACCAGCATGCTTGCAAGGAAGAAAATTAAATTGATTGATATATATATGAAAACTGCCTCTTCTCATGTATAAATAGCAGAACAAAGCTAAAATTGCACACACACCCCTCTCAAAAAAATACTGCAGGCAGAATTTTTTTTTTTTTCATTTATCTTTTATTTGGAGCAGCATCTAGCAAGCTTTTTGTTGTTGTTGTTTTTGTTTTCTGCCCTTGAGCTGCCTTCATTGCTGTTGCTGTGAAAAAAAAAAAAATGCTCTCAGTTATTGAAACTTATGAACAGCAATATGTTTTAGTGTTCAGCCGGTGTGGCCCTCTTTTGCAGCGCCCATAATTATATAATCAGTCACAGCCGTCACAAATCCTAGTGCCCGGGATTAACAAGTGTGTGTCTGTCTCCCCAGGAACAACTACAAGGGCTATTCTCTAGAGTCTCGGCTACACTTCCGCGTCCACGCCACGCTGAACAAGATCCACAGCCTCCAGAAGGGCAGCCAATCCGAGGGCCTCGACCCCATTGGCAACTACCCTTCCATCAGCCGCTCCCCCTCTCCCTGCCTTGCCAAAACCTCCGGCACCACCAACGGCACCGGGCCTCACTTCAAGACCACCAAGAACAGCAAGTCCATCTCGACGGCACTCTGATAAAGCAGCGGTGAGGGAATGACCGTGTGTGTGTGTGTGTGTGAGTTTGTGCTTCTGTGTGTTCCCTGCATTTTGATGTCCTTTTTTTTATCTCCGTTGAGTGTCACATCCAAAGATAGGTAATACTCAGTGCGGCCTTGTTTGTCGGTGGGTAGTTCTTCAGGTGTTACGTGTCTCGTAAGTGCATTCCATAATGTTGTTTTAATGTGTGCAATATTTTCTGTGATTTGTCCTTTTTTTGTTTTAATTCAGTTGATTCCTTCATGCTGTCAGGGTACTGGTGATTATATATTGAAAGCTTGGGCTCAAAATCTGTAAAATTCTTGCATCAGCAAGACACTTCTTGGTGAAATACTAAATGAAGCGTAAGAAATGTTCATGCATCAGATGAATACATGAGTGTTGGTAAGCAAATAATACCATGTTTCTTTCTTTTGAAATATGATGTAAACTAAAGATACAATATTCATGTGAATTAGAAGTACCTGATCTCTAGTGTTCCGTAGAAAGTCTGTAATCGAATGGTCAGCTACACAGTTATAGTCTTACACGTGCAAAATTGTTGGCATAGTAATAACTAATAACTTACATAAGTAATTTCTTTGCTAATGATATTTTATGTTTTATTAATGTCATATATAAGATTAAATTTTATCAATGTATTTAGCAGTTCTCTGAGCTGGCATTTCACCATATAATCAAACCCACCAGTCAGCAGCCACTGGTAGTGACTGTTGGGCTGTCTTGTTTTAAGAGTTAGAACACAGCCAGACAGCCTCCCTTGAAGACTATAGTATTTATTTCTCAGAAAAGTTACATTGTTATTGTCAAGATCAAAGTGATAGTTTCAGGTAACTTACTATTAATTGTTGATTACAGTGTGTAGTATTTTTAGGTAAATAAATGAATTCCTATATTGTTGAGAAAAGTTGCTTTTACAGATATAATATCTATTGAAAGAATCTATACCTAAAGTTTTAAGTAATCTAGAGGCATTCTAATATATTAAAAGATTTATTAGAGTAAAAATATAGAGGATAACAAGAAATCTGAGAATTGTTACTAATATGTAGTGTTGTAGATTTAGTTTTGTCACACTCCAGAGTCGCTTCAACTCCAGGGAGATGAAATTTGCCTGATTTTTTTTTTTTCCTCAATCAGCCCATGATTTGTTGTACTTTTTTGTTTATCTTTATTTTTTAGGGTGCAGGAGAGTTCAAATGAGTTGGTAACTAATAGTACCGATTATTCTATGACTTCATGTTGACATCTATAAAAAGTTTATATATAACACATTATATATATTTTGATAATTGAATGTTTGGCCTGTGATGTCACTACTAGATGATTGCAAGGCCATTTATTTTTAATAAATTTAGCCTGCAAATAGGTACTGTAAGTGTCTTCATGAGAAAGTTCAGTAACACGGTGCACCAGTGTGGCCGCCAGACCCCACCGCCAAAGCTGACCCTTCCAGGTGGTGGTGGTGAGGGTGACGATAGTCATGGGAGTAGTAATAGCAGTAGTAGTAGTCGCAGTAGTAGAAGTAGTAGTAGTATTTGTAGTAGCAGCTGTAGTATTATTAAATGGTATATAGCATCATGTAATATTTTAAATTTGTAGTGGCAGTACTGTGGAGCCCAGTTCAACATTTCATTGAAGTTCAGGTTCTCAGAAGCAGTTTTTAATCACATTGATGGTGGTTTTAATGCTATTTAGTGAGTCACACAAACATCCTTCGCCTCCCTCCTCTGATGTTCATTGTTCATTGTTGCACCTTTGATGCGCCTGTATTACACTGCTGCTGGTTCTCAAGCAGTGTCTCGATTGCAGCATGTTTTAAAGAGGAAATTCCAATCATGAACATTTAAGTCCTTGTCTAATGTAATATCAGTTGTGAAGAAAGCTAACATGAATATGTAGTTTGAAACTCTAATATATTTCTTAAAATACAAATTTGTATAAAGATTATGAATAGAAAAGTATGGCATTGCAAAATTTGAGCTTTGTGGCGTGCCTTTGTTCATGTGTGAAGGAAATTGTGACTGAGGCACACTGTTTTGCTCTTTTGTCCTCATTCATAAAAGCAACTGAAGCTCGACATAATTTTTAATCCAGTATGCATTTCTTCCCTCACTCAGTTGTCACAAAGCAGGAGAGGTGGGCTGGCAGGGCAAGGCCAGCGGAGGTCAATAGTTGTGCTTCCCGAACACTGTCCACCATGCCAGGCAGTGTGTGGAGTGAGGCAGACTGTGGTAATGACACACCAAAAATATGCTACATATGTGTACTGCTACATGCTCCTCTAGTCAGACTTTTTTTTAGAGAACTTTAATGAATACCCAAACATTCCACCTCATCTGATAAATATAGATTTTTATTCTGTATTGGGATGAGTGCTAGCGATTTCTGTTATGTGTGTGTGTGTGTGTGCATGTGCACGTACTATGTTGCACACGTGTGTGCATGCGTGTGTAAATAACTGAGTGTAACAGATGTTTTTTGTGTGTGTGTCTTTGTATTTATCTCATGACATGTAAATCAAAGTCCTTATCACGTATGATACAAGTAACTGTAAATGGTATGACTAGTGCCATATGGATCAAAATGATATTTTTGCAATGAAATCTATTATTTTGAAATGTACTCTCTTAACCCAGTTGCAGACTCTGCACATTTGCAACTACGTAAGCATATAGACTTATGAATATATTCCTGTGCATTTGTGTAAGAAATAACCTTTGATGGTTGTAGAGAATGAGTATACTACTAATGGTTTGCTTAAAGAAGGTGTTTGATGTGTAGAGTGGAGAGTGGTGGGTGGGAGTCGTTGTTGAGTTCTGTGATGCAGTGTTGAGGAAGGATGATGAAGGGAGGATAAAATCTGACATGTAGAGTATATTTTGTCTCTTTTGAAGAGAATTTAAAGTATAGAAAATATAATTATAAAGTATTTGTGAGTTTGGACTATTGAATGGAATGAGTGTGATTTGATGTGAATGAATATTAGGATGTTGAAATGTTGGAGTTTGTAATGGAGGAATATTGTAGTGAAGTGGAAGAAATGGTTGACATTTGGAGTGTAGGAATGCTGAGAATGTAAAAGTTAAAAAGAAGAAAACTGAAAGAAGAAATGCAAAATGGAAACTGAAAATGATGGAATGTAAAAGAGAAACAGTGCTGGAGTTTTGAAGGGTAAGAGTGTTAAGATTATGAATTGCTGGGAGGGATGAATTATTTAGTGATGGCCCAACGTGATGTGACTGGAGCAACACTTGGTCACTCCTGATGCTCTCTCTGTGTGGGCGTGTCCTGAGCGCTCTGCCAGCCAGTATTTAGGTCCATTTTCTTAAACATATCGGGCTACCATTACAATTTTCCAGGGCCGCAGCAAAGACTAACCAGGATTTCTTGGGTGATTTTTCCGTTGAAGAAGCTGAAGTTGGGTAAAACTATTGCCAGTGTCAGAAATTTTTGTACATAAAATTACCTCTCGTTAAATCTTATATGTCGTTAGGGAGAAATTCATAGCCAGCATCGCAAAACTGTCCATGATAATCCCAGATACAGGTAAACTGGAATGCCGATATGTTTAAGAATATGAGCTTAAGTGTTTAGGGTATTGAGTAAGCAGGCAGAGCATTTTTCTCGATCAACCTTTAAACGCATTGATGAATCTTTCCTTGTTTTGTTAATTTTGAGGTTATTATTGGTGTTATGGAAATTCCTAAGCCGATGCCAAACTGATATTGCTGATTTTGAACTCTTAGGAGGCATGGAAGGAAATGTCCCGCAATATTTATAGATTATTGTGTTAACATGTATGATTGGTGTATTTTTTTTTTTTTTTTTATCGCTATTCTATCATTTGTTTGTACTTTGACTTACAGGAAATAGTATGGTATATAGTCTTGATGTTTTTTAGTTCTGAATCTATTATTTGAGAGAGAGAGAGAGAGAGAGAGAGAGAGAGAGAGAGAGAGAGAGAGAGAGAGAGAGAGAGAGAGAGAGAGAGAGAGAGAGAGAGAGAGAGAGAGAGAGAGAGATCCAAAAAAAAAGTGTAAAAATATCTTGTAAAGCAATAAAACTGAGGAATTTTATATGGCATTTAACTAACAACCTATATTGAATTCAGGACTTTTACTAAATTTATAACTTAATCAGATACATGAGATGAACGGCACACCAGCATGATCACCTGATTCTGTAAACGTCATATAACTCATATTGGTCCCGGTAGCTGCAGGGATCATGTTTCTAAATGGTCCCTCTAAGCGAGAAAAATGCGAAAAAATCATCACACAAACCATTTCATAACATATATCAAAGTATTTGTGATCAGTTTATGTATCATCTATTTTGGGGGCACAAATTTGGCCCGTCGCTGCTACATGGTAAAGCCACAAATTTGGCCCGTCGCTGCTACCGGGTTAACACTGTGACTGATTTGTCTAATTAACCAGTTTTTCAAGGTGTGGTGAGCTGGTTTTGTTGATTATTTTATGCTTCTTTATTACAAAGGAGTTTTTAATACGTCGACTTAACTCTGTAAGAACCTGAAAACTCTGTAAAAACCTGAAAACTGTAAGACCCTGAAAACTGTAAGACCCTGAAAACTGTAAGACCCTGAAAACTGTAAGACCCTGAAAACTGTAAGACCCTGAAAACTGTAAGACCCTGAAAACTCTGTAAAACCCTGAAAACTGTAAGACCCTGAAAACTGTAAGACCCTGAAAACTGTAAGACCCTGAAAACTGTAAGACCCTGAAAACTCTGTAAACCCTGAAACATGCAAACAAGGAACAACAAACAAAAAAAAAAACGAAAACAAAAGCAATAAATAAACGCAGTAAAACAAACGAAAAACTATTAAAAGGTGAGACAAACAGTAAACACAAAAAACAGAGTCGCATAATATAAGTAAAAGTAAAACTATTCACATGGTTGTCAAAACATGCAAATACGAGGCGTGGCTTGTTGGTTTTGTTGATTTTTTTTAGATCACTTTATACGACTGAGTTTGTAATACGTTGACTTAGTTCTGAAAATCCAACACTTCTAACTAACTGTCGCAAAATTAATGGAAATAAAAAGCCGAACTAGCCGCGTGACTTAATAATTACTAATACGATCTTGAAAATAATTGGCGTGAGATTAATGAGTCGTTACTTCGACCCTCAAAATGGCTCACTTATTTTTCGTCTTCAATAGACATCCCTGCTGTTTGCCTTGCCTGGTTCAGTACATCCTTTGATAACCATTATTTTGTACAATTGGTATAGATTAAATGGAAAGGCAGGTTGAGAATGGGAAGAACATGATGACACAGTTTTTGAGTTTACACACTTAAAAATGTAAAACTTGTTTGGGCACAGTTCATAGATGGAAGGTTAGCAATACGAATAATAAGGATGAAGAATCAATATTTAATCTTCTACTTTGCGTAAATCTTAAACATATGAACTTCTTCGAAAAGTCTCATGAACTACTTGCGAGACCCGAGACAGTATCGGGGAACGAAGCATTTCTGGGTCCATATTTTCAAACGCTTCGTCGCCGTAGTATATTTATTTAATTTAGCTCTTGTAGAAGTTGTAGGGATTTACATGGGTGGAGTCAAATCTCCGACGGTAGTTTTGCAAGACTTTTACGCCATGAACACTCATGAGAACCCAACGGATCTTTTCTGTTGCTTCGAACATGATCACAACGAGAGCTCGAACCGTTTGTGGATATGAGTCCAGAGTGCAACCTTCAGTCTGTGTGTGCCGGCGGGGCGGGGAGGCGGGCACAGCGGGTATAGGAAGTATTGAAGCGGGCGAATCCAGTGACAAAGACAAAGGTGATGCTTGAAGCGGTGAGCCGGAGTGGTTGATGACTTGATGGACACCCTGAAAACAGCTTATTAACTCCTCCATCTACAACCATGGGAAATGCTTTACACTTCATAATCGGATATTTACGTAACGCTTTACATCCCTTATTCGAATAGTTACGTAAGACTGTACCACATGCAGTTCTTTCGTTTCACGTTGCACAATGACGTGAGACTGGTGGAATAGCGTGAGTCAGTGTGTATGTTTACCTCGTGCTTGGAGACGCTTATTCTCTCCCATACATAGTAGAGAAACTTTAAACCTTCCACATTGATGACATTGTGCGATATTTCCTTCCCGTACTGTGTGGAGTGATGTGAAGCTGATAGTGGGTCAGTGTGGAGCTCCGTCGGATTTGCTTTGGGAGACTAATATACTTTCGACTACATACAAGACACTCATTTAACCTCACAAACAGATGACTTTATGGCATATTTCCCTCCCTTTACGCTGGGCAGTGTGTGTAGCTCCATCATATTCACTGGCATACGAAAGAATAACATCATAGAATATTTCCTAACCTAACGTTGAGCTGTGACGTAAGGTTGATCTGATAACGGAGACAGTAAGTGTAAGGTGAGAGCCACGTGGGGAGGCCTCGTCAACACAGTCTCCCTGGCAGCCACTCACCGCCTCGTGTTTGTCGGCGGTGCTTGGCGACGACCGCCGAGGAGGAGCAGCCGCCCTCAGTGTCCCCGTTTGACTGGTGACGCTTTACACTGTGTCCTGTGTCTCTGTGTTCCTGTGCTGACATTCTTCCGTGGCTGGCAAGGTGAGTGTTACGGATTATTTGGTCTTTTTCTAGGGTCATAATTCTAAACATTTCAGCGCCCAAGCACACGTATTTGACAAGGCTTTCATATAAGTTTTGGGCATTTCCAGCCATAGTGTTATGACCCTGGTGGTAGTTTTACTCTTCTTCTGTACCGTGAACCTAAGGAAACACTCATTAGAAGCCGATTGACCTCGTTTTTGGCCTCTGGAATAAGATGATATGAAGGGTAGAGGTGTCAGTTACGGAATTATAGGAGTGGCCTTGAGTTAGAGAAAGAAAAGTATTTGTCGTCATGGCCCGATTTCTAACACTGCCTCAACTAAATGGAGCGTAGTAGTGTTTGTAGCAGATCATTTTTTTATTGTATATGTGAGCGGGTTGCTGGTTCGGTGGTGGCCTTCCTCCGCGCCGTGGTGTAATTCTTGATATTTACCTTACCTTCAGCATTTATCTGATAATTAGGCGATAGGTTACTTTTTCAGCGGCGTTGGTTTTCATATCTATAGCGGTGATAGGCTACTGTCTGTCAGGTTTAGGTGGGCTGTCAAGGGAAATGCGGAGTGGCGGGAAGCTCTAAAAAAAAATCGCAGTTGTGGCCTTACTCCGTCATGTGGTGTAATCTGGATATTTACTTTACCTACTTAGTGATGCTTGCTTACCTAGTGATTACTAAAGAGCCAAGGGAGCTAGTCCTCATCAGGGAATGCCTGTTCTCTAAAGGTTGGCAACGTGTCGGTCATAGTTGTGTTTTAATGCCTTTACGCTGCCACTGCTGATGACCCCTTCCAGCAGTTTGTTCCAGGTGTTCACAACTCTGGAGGAGAAAATAACATTTGGTCAATTTGCATAACTTGAAAAGAGGCATAAGTTGACAAGAGGCGTTACTCGAAAAGAGGCATAACTCGAAAAGTAGACATATGCGACGGAAATGAGGTACAAAATCGTGCAATTCACTACATTTATCACCAGAAAAACACGAACCACGTGAGAAAATCGTTGGTTGGGTGAAACCGTAAATTGTCCTAACATTTTCCTCTTTGTGGTAGGTGCGACGGGAAGAGGCAAACACTGTGGGGTGGCTACAGGTTTAATGTGTAGTGTGTGGCCGAAACCTTGTGACTGGCAAACGAAAGCAAACAGCGTCTCAATATAATACCGGAACATCCGAGAACAACGAATGAGACACCGAACCCCGGCCCCAACTCAGCACCGTTAGAGATGTAAAACCCTAACCCCGGCTCCATATGTTACACTCTCATTGGTGCGGTGCCTTGGTTTTCGCAGCTTCACTGTGTGGCCGCTGGTCTGTAGGTAGTTTCGACATTTATCTGATAACCTGTCCCAGAGATTGTTGTGCTGATCTATTTTTTCTCGAAGTTGTGGAAAATAACCTCCATTGACCAAAAAACTTGAGAGGGACCCACGATGGATAGGTATATACCTCAAAGTTAAGGCGTTCCACCTCTTGGTGTTCACTAAAATATCACGTATTTCTAGGTTTAAGCTGCATCCATAGTATCTGCATATGGTCACACATATCCTTGATACTAACAGTAAACGTATGTTGCAAGTGTCTTTTTTGGGATTCATAATATAATAAACTAACTTCACTACTGAAAAGGCAACACTTGCCCGACCGCCACCGCCCTAACTCGTAGGAAGGCTAAGCATGTCACGTCACCTCAGTCAGATGAATAAGTTCAATAAGCACAAAATGTCTACTAGTAAACTTGTCTATTTTCTAGAGTGCAGTGCCATTTGATTTTAAAGTCAGTTACTTTCATTTCTCCGCGAACAATACAAGAAGTCGGCATATTCACAGAAAACAAACTTTAGCGAAGTTTCCCAATGAGTGAATGAGGAGCTCAGGTCACGAGGCTGGTGGGCGTGACTGACCTCCCTCAGTCCCGATTACCCGTGACGTCATGCGCAGACGGAGACAAATAGGTACGTACAGTGGCGGACACATGAAACAGAAACACCTCAGCCACCCGCGAGGAGGTGTGGTGCTCTCTGGACATGGTAACACTGATGAGTATGAAGCTTCACCAGGTTTGCTTCGATCAGTCGCTAGGACGAATCGAACGCGGTTATAATTGCTGCCTCGGTGTAGGGTCGTTGGTGGTATGTAAGCCATGTCCCGCCTGACAGTGCAAAGGCGTTGGTGACTATATCAAGAAAATGACTTATATTCCACAATATATTCGTATTTTATTCACATGAAACACATGCTTCGTAATCGAGACTCGATAACCCTCACGAATCAAATGATATTTTCCGACGGCCAGGACAACAAGCCATTATAACATTATCATTGCCTTTGATAATAAAGAATCGCTGTGACCACCTTCTACCTTGTTGTTACAGGAGGAGGCAGACCGGGGCCTCGGGGTGAAAAGCAGGAGGGTGTTGGGAAGGGGAGGAGTGAAGGAGCAAGGGACGGTGGACATAGGCGACAGGAGTTCCGTTGGGAGGGATAGATTATAAGTGATAACGAGACTAAATTATTGTTTCACGGAAGTACTGAATTTTCGTCAGACCCAAATCACTATATAATTTAATTTACAAGCATGGTTTATATATAGGTGGGTGGGTGTATTGGTGGGTATAGGTAAGGAGGGCAGGAGAAGGGGAGGGGCATGGAGGCTCGCAGTGTGGGTAGGTCTTTAATAACTACCTTCCCGCTCACCTCCCTCCCTCGCTACCTACCTACATACCTACCTCCCTACTACCTCCCTACCTACCAGCCTGCCAACCAACCTCCCTCGCTCCCTGGCTCTCTCCACCACGCCTGCCTACCATCCTACCCGCCCACTTGCGAACCTGCAACACACCTCCCTCAAACACACTGACTGGCACACACACAAAGACAAGACTGAGTCCCTCAAAACACACTGACTGGCACACACAAACACAAGACTGAGTCCATTAAAAACGCACTGACTGGCAAACACAAACACAAGACTGAGTCCATTAAAAACGCACTGACTGGCACACACAAACACAAGACTGAGTCCATTAAAAACGCACTGACTGGCAAACACAAACACAAGACTGAGTCCATTAAAAACACACTGACTGGCACACACAAACCCCCGGGGTCCGAAGTGGAGGAGGCTGCCGGCCATGGCCCAGTCGAGGAGCAGGCCGGCGACACCTTCGCGGAAGGGCCCTCCTCCACTGCTCCCTAGTCCCGAGACATTCCGTTACTTAGACGCCCGTGAACAATGCGAAACAAGTAAACAATGCGCCCGTAAACGATGCGAGAAACGTAAACAATGCGGATTTATGCTATTCGTTGTTGTTATTATTATTATTATTATTATTATTATTATTATTATTATTATTATTATTATTATTATTATCATTATCATTATCATTATCATTATCATTATCATTATTATTATTATTATTATTATTATTATTATTATTATTATTATTATTATTACTATTATTATATGTGTTCCGTGTGGTTTACAGTGGTAAATGTATGGTACCTATGTAAAATATAGATGGATTACCATCAATTAACCTAGGCTTATATTACTATATTTGTATGTTGTGTTTGCCTCAATATTACACGATGCCAGTGGTTAGGTTCATCATATTAGGGAACTTTTTTTCCCAAAGCATTTCTTCACATTATGGTTTTGCAGTAAACAATAATGGTGGAACAGTCATGTCCCGGCAGTTAGCCAATCGGAACATATACACAACAATTAACACGTATAAAAATACGTTTTAAACCAAATCAGCTTTTATTTGTTATAGGCGTCCATGACAAACTGTCTAAGGGGAAGGCTGCATACTGACTCGTAACCTGAAGAAAAAGTCATAGTGCTTCAAATAAAATTCATGAATGTATAACAGCATACAGGTAGCAGTAGACGCATGCACACACACGCTCACCCATACATACTCGAAGAAATTTCTTAACTCATTATCCTGTCCATCCACCACCCTTGTCAATGACAACTTGAAGTCGTCGTCTCATGTTTCCCTGCTTTTATTCATTCTTTCATCTTTCACTTTTTCTTCTTTTAATTTTCCATATATTCCTTACCTTCATTTTTTTATTATCATTCCCTACATTCACACTTCTTCTTGTTATTGTTCCCCACCTTCACATTTGTTTTATCTTCCTCCTCCTCCTCCTCCTCCTCCACACCTTCGCCACACCCATGCTGTCCTGCCTACTTGCAAACCCTGACAGGTAATTCCACTCCCCTACTCCCCCCTCGTCTCCCTAGTGTTGGTGTAATTGTGTTTGGAGGACAGCACAGGAAGGCTCTCGTAACACCCAGCCTGATTCTCCTCCTCCTCCTCCTCTCTCTCTCTTCAAAATCATCTGTCTCCTGAGAATCTCTCTCTCTCTCTCTCTCTCTCTCTCTCTCTCTCTCTCTCTCTCTCTCTCTCTCTCTCTCTCTCTCTCTCTCTCTCTCTCTCTCTCTCTCTCTCTCTCTCTCTCTCTCTCTCTCTATCTATTTATCTATCGGTTAAGGAGAGAAAATTGTCTTACAGGCTAAAGAATGAGCAAAACACTCCCGAAAACATTATAGACTATATCATGAAGCCAGGCGGCGAGTAAAAATATTAGTATGTCAGGCAAAGCGTACATTTGAAGAAAACATTGCAGCCAACTGTAAAAATAACCCGAAATCCTTCTTCAGTTATATAAACAATAGGAAGGCGATCAGAAGTCGAATTGGACCTCTAACAAACAGTGACGGTGAACTAGTGACTGACGGCCAACACGGTGTTTAATACTAGCAGTCCTCCCACCACCACCACCAGCACCAGTGACGACAACAGCGACGACAACAGTACTAACGTAAATCTCGCTCATGCATTGCCTAACTTTGTAATAACTACCGATGAAGTCCTAAAAGCTCTCCAATCCCTTAAAACAAATAAAAGTCCTGGACCTAACAAAGTATATCCTATACTGCTTAAAGAAACAAAGAGCGAAATACTCTCTTCTCTCACAACCGTATTCAATATGTCCTTGGGACAAGGAATCGTCCTTTTAGAATGGAAAAAGGCTAACGTGACACCGACTTTTAAGAAAGGAGACAAAAAAATACCGGGTAATTACAGGCCCATTAGTCTAACTTCAGTTGTAGGTAAGTTACTTGAGAGCATAATTAGAGACAAAATTGTGAGTTACCTTGAAAGCCACTCATTAATTAAGGATTCACAACATGGCTTCCGTAACAAAAGATCTTGCCTATTAATTTATTATCAAACCTATTGACCTGTTATAACGACCTCTTTTCAGTTTATGACGTAACCAAATCATTGGACATAGTCTATCTTGATTTCCAGTAAGCGTTTGATAAAGTCCCACATCATAAATTACTTTATAAATTAAAGCAAATAGGTATTGACGGTCAAGTAAACCAATGGATCGCGAATTGGTTGAGCAACAGACAACAAAGAGTTGTGATTGACGGATTTAACTCAGAGTGGGCGCCGGTCACTAGTGGCGTCCCTCAGGGCTCGGTTCTTGGCCCAGTGCTCTACATTATTTACACCAACGATGTGGATGTTGGACTCAATAATCTCAGTAGTAAATTTGCACACGACACAAAGATTGGTAACTCGGTTCTCACTGACGAAGACAGGCAAAGCATCCAAGAGGATTTGCATTATATTTCAGCTTGGTCGGATAGATGGGAGATGCCCTTTGACGTAGACAAGTGCCAGGTCCTTCAAGTTGGAACAAGAAATAAGAAAATCGATTACGAAATGCGCGGCGTCAAACTCAAAAGCGTTCAATGCGTCAAGGACATGTGTGTCAAAATCTCGTCAAACCTCAAATTTTCTCAGCATTGCATTGATGAAGCAAATTAAGCAAATAGAATGTTGGGCTTCATTAATTTAAAATTTTTATTAAAAAATAAAGAAGTAATACTTTCGCTTTACAATAGTTTAGTCAGATCCCACTTGGAATATACGGTACAGTTTTGGTCTCCCCACCATGCACAGGACATTGCTAAATTAGAAGGTGTTCAGCGCCGGGCAACAAAAATGATCCCTTCCTTGCGCAACAAATCCTACGAAGAAAAGCTTTCCACCCTTAACATGTTCTCTCTTGAGAAACGTCGCCTCCGAGGAAAACTGATCGAATGTTTTAAAATACTTAATGACTACGAATGTGGACAAATCAAAATTGTTTATGATCGATGACACTTTGCGAACGAGGAACAATGGCATAAAACTCAAATGTAGACAAGTAAATTCAGATATCACCAAACTTTTCTTCACCAACGTTGTAGTGCGAGAATGGAATAAGCTCCCACCGTCAGTGGCCCAGTGTAACACAATTGATTCCTTTAAAAACAAGCTCGACCGTCGCTTCCTTCAACTTAATATTAACTAGAGTAGAAATGCATAGTTTTGGAGCCATCTGATTAACGTAGAATCACTTTGGTTTAAGGACAGACCACCTAGTCTGGACCATGGGGTCTGTGTGGTCTGATTTTCTTTGTAAATCTATGTAAATATATCTACATATTGCGCCTTCGCCGTGCAGTGGTTAGCGTCCTCAACTACAAATCAGCGGGCCTGGGATCGAATCCCGGCCTCGGCAGTCGGCGTGCAGCCCACCCAGCTGCTCATCCTTCCTCTCGATATGGTTGATAAATGGGTACCTGGGGAAATTTGGGGAAGGTAAACTGTGGTCACTCTGATGTCACGCTGGCCCTCTGTCGGGTTAATGGGCTGCCTCCCGCCCCGGGCTCAAAGGGCCAACGGGACGGAGATGGGCACAGCCGCCACGCGCAGCTGTAGCTTATGCTTTTAAGTTTACCTTTACCTCTATCTGTCTATCCATCTGTGTGTCTACATGTATAAATGTTTTTTTTTCGCAAAATCGATGAGTTTGCCAAGTTCCGGGTCATTCTGCAAATAAACATTTTGGTACGTTTTCAGAATTACCTGAAATGAATATTCCTTCCTCGATGTCCATTAGCAAGATGGGCAGCTCTGAGTGATCATGCTGTCCATACAGTTAGGATAGTTAATAGCAACTGACAGACTAAATTAATCCGTGATTTTGCAAAATAACCATTTTTTTTCGTTTTTTTTTCTGCAAAGAAGAAAGGCACTTTTGCAGATTATTCATTTGTCGTGTTTTTATTTAAAAAGTAACTAGACATTTTAGGCAATTATAAAAACGTACCGGAATATTAATTTATTGTACAATGGCTGGGAACATTGTAAAATTACCGATTTCATAATGATCACGTTATGATATATATATATATATATATATATATATATATATATATATATATATATATATATATATATATATATATATATATATATATATATATATATATATATATATATATATATATATCGCACGGCTTCCGTTTTTTGTTAACTTTTACCTGTACTCAATTTTAGTTTGTAGCTCCTCCCCTATTTTCCCTCGGCTTTACGTGCGTGTCCATCAGGCGTGTGTGTGGGTGGTGTGAGGTGTGGGTGGCGGCGGCGTGGGAGGGTCCAGACAGCCGCGAGCATTACGACAGACGTTTCCGACAGTTCCTTCCCCCTTAAAGCAATAATGTAAAAAGAAAAATGCACCAAGTTTTAGTTAATTATAAACTCGGCGCTGTATGTCTGCAAGGGGAGAGGCGTGACATAACTCCCGCTTGAAGCTGCGCTGCCTGTCTGGCCGCTGTTTGCACGTCTGTCTGTGTCCGTCTGATTGCTTGCAGAGAGAGACAGAGACACACCACAGACTTGTAGGCAGTCTGGAGAGAGAGAGAGAGAGAGAGAGAGAGAGAGAGAGAGAGAGAGAGAGAGAGAGAGAGAGAGAGAGAGAGAGAGAGAGAGAGAGAGAGAGAGAGAGAGAGAGAGAGAGAGAGAGAGAGAGAGAGAGAACATTACGTAACCAGATACAGACATACAGAGAAACGGACAGACACACACACGTAGTACATACTTAAAAAGAGAATTATACACTTACATTGACACACACACACACACACCTCGCCGGAGTTGGGACATAACGTTTGCAACAGTCAATATCAATCCTGCAAGTTGACCTCCACAGTTGTTGCAATGTTTCCGACCAGGCGCGCGCGCACACACACACACACATGTATTACTCAATATTGCTCAGTTGAATATATTAAACAGAAGAGAGAGAGAGAGAGAGAGAGAGAGAGAGAGAGAGAGAGAGAGAGAGAGAGAGAGAGAGAGAGAGAGAGAGAGAGAGAGAGAGAGAGAGAGAGAGAGAGAGAGAGATTTACATAGCCTTACATAGAAAATCAGACCACACAGACCCCATGGTCCAGACTAGGTGGTCTGTCCTTAAACCTAAGTGATTCTACATTAATCAGAAGGCTCCAAAACGATGCATTTCAACTCTAGTTGATATTAAGTTGATGGAAGTGACGGTCGAACTTGTTTCTGAAGGAGTCAATTGTGTTACACTGGACCACTGACGGTGGAAGCTTATTCCATTCTCGCACTACAACGTTGGTGAAGAAAAATTTGGTGCAGTCTAAATTTACTTGTCTACATTTAAGTTTTACGGCATTGTTCCTCGTACGCAAAGTGTCATCGATCATAAACAATGTTGATCTGTCTACATTCGTGAAACCATTAAGTATTTTAAAACATTCGATCAGTTTTCCTCGGAGGCGACGTTTCTCAAGAGAGAAAATGTTTAGGGTGGAAAGCCTTTCTTCGTAAGATTTGTTGCGCAAGGAAGGGATCATTTTTGTTGCCAGACGCTGAACACCTAATTTAGCAATGTCCTTTGCATGGTGGGGCGACCAAAACTACCGCATATTCCAAGTGGGGTCTGACTAAACTATTGTAGAGCGGGAGTATTACATCTTTATTCTTGAATAAAAAGTTTCTTTTAATGAAGCCCAACATTCTGTTCTCTTTATTTGCTGCATCGATGCATTGCTGTGAGAATTTGAGGTTTGACGCGATTTTGACCCCCAAGTCCTTAACGCATTGAACGCTTTTGACATTAACGCCGCGCATTTCGTAATCGAACTTCTTATTCCTTGTTCCAACTTGAAGGACCTGGCACTTGTCTACGTTAAAGGGCATCTCCTATCTATCAGACCAAGCTGAAATTCTGTGCAAATCGTCATGGAGGCTTTGCCTGTCTTCGTCAGTGAGAACCGAGTTACCAATCTTTGTGTCGTCTGCAAATTTACTAATGCGATAATTGAGTCCGACATCCACATCGTTGATGTAAATAATGAAGAGCACTGGGCCAGTGATGTAAATAATGAAGAGCACTGGGCCAAGAACCGAGCCCTGAGGGACGCCACTAGTGACCGGCGCCCACTCTGAGTGAAGTCCGTCAATCACTACTCTTTGTTGTCTGTTGCTCAACCAATTCGCGATCCATTGGTGTACTTGAGAGAGAGAGAGAGAGAGAGAGAGAGAGAGAGAGAGAGAGAGAGAGAGAGAGAGAGAGAGAGAGAGAGAGAGAGAGAGAGAGAGAGAGAGAGAGAGAGAGATCTTATTAGATTATTTACTTGGTGAAAAAAATAAAACTAGAGTCAGATACAACAATAATGACAGTCTTCACGGCTCGCACCAATACAACGAAGAGTTAACCCACTAACCAGGTTTTTTTTTTAGTGCTGTCTATGGCGATGGTAGGGTCTCATAAGGGGCCTCTGGGACGCCCCCCCGTTAGTGGCGCTGGCGAATTTGATTTATAGTGGCTGCCGTGATGTATGACTCCTGCTTGGCCCATGCTGCCCCTCGGTGCTCCATTTTAATGAAATCTGACTGTCGTAAGACCCTCCCCAAATGTATTTAACTTTTTTTTCTTTTTACGTTTTCGCCTGTGGCGCCGGTAGGTTTGCTTGAAGGGGCCTGTGGTATGGCCCAGCCCGTTGTGGTGCAGACAAATATTTATAGTGGCGCCATCCTGCTTTGGCTCATGCTGCTCCCGAGCTCATCTTTGATCCTAGAATCTAGAGTCTGGGTTGATAGGTGGTCTTCTGGACAGCATGTGAGTAGTCTTAGGCCACTCGGCGGTGACTGAAAAATCCCAGCTTGTGGCACCGGGCAGGTCGCAAACCCGCGTCGTCCTGGACGCGACGCCGTCACGCTATCCACTTTGCCACCGGCCCCCCCTAAACTGACAGAATAATTGCGGTGATGGTGGGACGTGGAAGCGAAAAGTAGAAAAAAGTTTGTTTGTGATGGAATTAGTCTACGTTCTTTGATCCATTTGTTTTATTGTTATTGTCGTCTGTTAGTTATTAATATTATTATTATTATTATTATTATTATTATTATTATTATTAATATTATTATTATTATTGTTGTTGTTGTTGTTGTTGTTGTTTTCATTATTATTGGACACCCTTCTCTTCCTCATACTCCTTTTCCTCTTCCTGCTCCTCCTGCCCCTCTTCCTCTTCCTCTTCTTCCAACAACTACTACGACTACTACTACTACTAAAAAAAAAACTACTACTACTACTACTACTACCACTACTACTACTACTACTACTACTACTAAAAAAAAAATACTACTACTACTACTACTACTACTACTACTACTACTACTACTACTACTACTACTACTACTACTACTACTAAAAAAAAATACTACTATTACTACTACTACTACTACTACTGCCACCACAACATCACACCAATAATCCATTCTTAGGACACAGATTGACCGTAGTTCTCGTGGCCCTCCTTCCCCCCGCCCCCCTGCACCTTTATAGTGATGTCCTTGATCTGTAACCTTCACCCCCCCGCCATCACCCTGGTGTTGTGTGTGTTGTACAGGTATTGATCCAGTACGCCTCCTTGTCCTCCTCCCCCCCCCCCCTTAGTTAGCTAGCCTCTTCATCTTCCCCTCACCTTCCCTTCCCTTCTTCCCTTCCCCTCATATTCTTCCCTTCCCTTTCCTTCCCCTCAACTTCTAACCTTCCTGCCCCTCACCTTCCCTTCCCTTTCCTTCCCCTAAACTTCTTCCCTTCCCTGCCCTTTACCTTCCCTTCCCTTCCCCTCAACTTCTTCCCTTCCCTGCCCCTCACCTTCCCTTCCCTTTCCTTCCCCTCAACTTCTTCCCTTCCCTGCCCCTTACCTTCCCTTCCCTTTCCTTCCCCTCAACTTCTTCCCTTCCCTGCCCCTCACCTTCCCTTCCCTTTCCTTCCCCTCAACTTCTTCCCTTTCCTGCCCCTTACCTTCCCTTCCCTTTCCTTCCCCTCAACTTCCTCCCTTCCCTGCCCCTCACCTTCCCTTCCCTTTCCTTCCCATCAACTTCTTCCCTTCCCTGCCCCTCACCTTCCCTTCCCTTTCCTTCCCCTCAACTTCCTTCCCTGCCCTTTACCTTCCCTTCCCTTTCCTTCCCCTCAACTTCCTCCCTTCCCTGCCCTCACCTTCCTTCCTTTCCTTCCCTCAACTTCTTCCTTCCCTGCCCCTTACCTTCCCTTCCCTTTCCTTCCCCGCAACTTCTTCCCTTCCCTGCCCCTTACCTTCCCTTCCCTTTCCTTCCCCTCAACTTCTTCCCTTCCCTGCCCCTTATCTTCCCTTCCCTTTCCTTCCCCTCAACTTCTAACCTTCCCTGCCCCTCACCTTCCCTTCCCTTTCCTTCCCCTCAACTTCGTCCCGTTCCTTCCCTTTACCTTTCCTTCCTTTCCCTTCCCTTCCCTTCCCTTCCTTCTTCTCTTCATCTTCTTTTCCCTTCCCCTCCCTACCTTTCCCCACACATTCTTTCCTTCCCCTCATCTTCCCTTCCCATCCCCTCCTTCCATTCCCCTTACCTTCTTCCCTTCCCCTCACCCTCCCTTCCCTTTCCCTCACCTTCTTCCCTTCCCTTCTTCGTTCCCTCACCTTCCATATATTCCTTACTTCCCTTCCCTTCCCTTCATCGTGTACCAATTCCTTACCTTCTTCCCTTCGCCCTTACCTTTTTCTCACTACCTTTCCTTAGCTTTCCCTTTCCACTAACCTCTTACCCATATCTCTTGCTTCTTACTTTTTCTTCCACTTCCTCTCCCCTTCCCTTCCCCTTCCCCTTCCTTACCTTCTTTCCCCCACCTCCTTCCTTCCTTATTATCTTCCTTTACCTGTCTTTTCCTTTATACTTAACTCTGCCAACCTTCTTTTCATCTCTTACCTTCTTATTACGTCTCTTCCTCTTCCGTTCCACTTCTTACCTGACTTTCTTTGCCTTCCCTTCCACTCCCCTTGCTCTTCCCTTCACCATCCTTTCATCAATCCCTTTTCTTCGCCCTTTCCCTTTCATCCCTTTCATTCTTTGCGTTTTCCTTCATTTCTTTCCTTTCAATCCTCTGCCTATACTGCTTCTTTTTCCTTCATTCATGATTCCTTCACCTTCCTTTCTGCCTCCTTCAGCTATTTCTGTACGTGGTTAACCTTCATATGTTTATCCGACGTACATACACACATACATACATAGCCACACACACACACACACACACACACACACACACACACACACACACACACATGTATAAATAAAAGGAGAGAGAGAGAGAGAGAGAGAGAGAGAGAGAGAGAGAGAGAGAGAGAGAGAGAGAGAGAGAGAGAGAGAGAGAGAGAGAGAGAGAGAGAGAGAGAGAGAGAGAATAGAGAGATAGTAATCAGAGGGATCAAGAAGAGGGGAGGAGGAGGAGGAGGAGGAGGGGGAGGAGGAGGAGGAGGAGGAGGAGGAGGAGGAGTAATTTGTGGAGGAAAGTAGGAAAGAAGAGCGGGACGTGCATGAGGAAGGAGGACTAAGGATATTGATGAAGGAAAATGTAAAATAATAATTGAATCACGAGGAGGAGGAGGAGGAGGAGGTAATGGAGGTTGAAGACGCGAGGAAATGATGAAGGAGGAGGTGGTGGTGGTGGTGTAGAGGGCAGAAGACCGAGGAGAGGAAGACAGAAAAAAGGAGAGCAACTGAGACAGACAGACAGACACACACACAGACGCGAACGAGGCAACAAACCACACAAAAAATAAATAAAAAAAGGAACAGAAAAGCTGGAGGGGAAGAGAAGGTTGAGGAAAGGAGCGAAAGGGAACGAAGAGAAGACGAGGACGAGACAAAAACAAAACAAAACAAGAAAGAAGAAGAAAACGAGGGAAATGGATAAGTTAAACGGGAGGAGCAGGTTAAGGAGAAGAACGAAGGGAAACAAAGACAAATGACAAGAAGAGAAAGCATATAAACATGGAATAGCAGGCAACTTGAGATTTGTTTGCTTATTTCGAGGTTGCTTGTTTTAGTCGTCTAATAAATTCACCAGCCACTTCAGAGACTTGGGAAACAGATTAAAGCGTTTTGCTGGACATACTCACGTGCAGACCCCCTTCGCTTTTTTTTAACATTTTTTCTTTACTCCCTTGAACTGTCTCCTTAGCTGTAAAAAAAAAGAACCCTCCTGGCAGGATCTATCGGCTCGCTCAAGTAACGAACTCCGTGGGCGTCCCCTTGGCCTCCTCCACTCAGAATTGTCTCTAGAGATAACCCGATGAGCAGGGTCGGATTCTGGGTCTGCATGGATACTTGACCGGAAGGACACCCGGGCTTGGCGTCGTAGGGTGGGCGAGGCGACGCTCCCCCAAGCGTATGCACCGATTGGTTTGTTGATTGATTTATACGTACGCGCTGGGTTGTACAGTTCACTCCTAACGCAACAAGATATATCAGTGCGACTCGTAAAGGGCTTGATCGTTTTCGACTCAGAGGGCTTGATCGTTTTCGACTCGTAGAGGGCTTGATCGTTTTCGACTCGTAGAGGGCTTGATCGTTTTCGACTCGTAGCGGGCTTGATCGTTTCCGACTCGTAGAGGGCTTGATCGTTTTCGACTCGTAGCGGGCTTGATCGTTTCCGACTCGTAGAGGGCTTGATCGTTTTCGACTCGTAGAGGGCTTGATCGTTTCCGACTCGTAGAGGGCTTGATCGTTTCCGACTCGTAGAGGGCTTGATCGTTTTCGACTCGTAGCAGGCTTGATCGTTTCCGACTCGTAGAGGCATCGTTTCCGACTCAGCGGGCTTGAACGTTTTCGACTCGTAGCGGGCTTGATCGTTTCCGACTCGTAGCGGGCTTGATCGTTTTCGACTCGTAGCGGGCTTGATCGTTTTCGACTCGTAGAGGGCTTGATCGTTTCCGACTCGTAGAGGGCTTGATCGTTTCCGACTCGTAGCGGGCTTGATCGTTTTCGACTCGTAGAGGGCTTGATCGTTTCCGACTCGTAGAGGGCTTGATCGTTTTCGACTCGTAGAGGGCTTGATCGTTTCCGACTCGTAGAGGGCTTGATCGTTTCCGACTCGTAGCGGGCTTGATCGTTTCCGACTCGTAGTGGGCTTGATCGTTTCCGACTCGTAGCGGGCTTGATCGTTTCCGACTCGTAGAGGGCTTGATCGTCTTCGACTCATAGAGGGCTTGATCGTTTTCGACTCATAGAGGGCTTAATCGTTTTCGAGTCATAGAGGGCTTGATCGTCTTCGACTCATAGAGGGCTTAATCGTTTTCGAGTCATAGAGGGCTTGATCGTCTTCGACTCATAGAGGGCTTAATCGTTTTCGAGTCATAGAGGGCTTGATCGTCTTCGACTCATAGAGGGCTTCATCGTTTTCGAGTCATAGAGGGCTTGATCGTTTTCGAGTCATAGAGGGCTTGATCGTTTTCGAGTCATAGAGGGCTTGATCGTCTTCGAGTCATAGAGGGCTTGATCGTTTTCGAGTCATAGAGGGCTTGATCGTTTTCGAGTCATAGAGGGCTTGATCGTTTTCGACTCATAGAGGGCTTAATCGTTTTCGAGTCATAGAGGGCTTGATCGTCTTCGACTCATAGAGGGCTTAATCGTTTTCGAGTCATAGAGGGCTTGATCGTTTTCGAGTCATAGAGGGCTTGATCGTTTTCGACTCATAGAGGGCTTAATCGTTTTCGAGTCATAGAGGGCTTGATCGTTTTCGAGTCATAGAGGGCTTGATCGTTTTCGACTCATAGAGGGCTTAATCGTTTTCGAGTCATAGAGGGCTTAATCGTTTTCGACTCGTAGAAGGCTTCATCGTTTGCGACTCATAGAGGGCTTCATCGTTGTCGACTCGTAGAGGGCTTCATCGTTTTCGACTCGTAGAGGGCTTCATCGTTTTCGACTCGTAGAGGGCTTCATCGTTGTCGACTCGTAGAGGGCTTCATCGTTTCCGACTCGTAGAGGGCTTGATCGTTTTCGACTCGTAGAGGGCTTGATCGTTTTCGCTTTAACAACTACTGCTCAGTCGACCCGCGGGTGTTCGATACTTTTTCGCTGACTCTACGCACTGCATCGCCTCTCAGCACAACGATGTCTTTTCTGCAGTCTTCTGGGATCTCTCTCTGCTTACATGCTACATTACCCAACCCCAATATCCATCTACTAGTGCATTTCTTTCATATTTTAGTGTTATTTCTGTCATGCCATTTTTTTTTACAGCAGAGGAGACAGTGCAAGGGCGAAAGAAAAAAGAAAACAATAATGAAAAAAAAGCCCGGTCCTCTCCCTGGTCCCGTTCCACATAACACATCCACAATATCCACTCTACAACGATCTCCATCTCTCCTGTTTTAGTATTACTGTTGCTGTACCATCCATCCAAAAGGTCTTTCATATTTTAGTGTTCTGCTGTCATGCAATCTTTAATAACACTTCTCCCTGCTTCCGTTCTTCATAACACATCCACAACATCCACTATACAACTCCACCTCTCCTGTTTTAGTGTTGCTGCCGCTGTACCATCCATCCAAAGGGTCTTTCATATTTTAGTGTTCTGCTGTCATGCAATCTTTAACACTTCTCCCTGCTCCCGTTCTACATAACACATCCACAACATCCACTGTACAACTCCACCTCTTCTGTTTTAGTGTTGCTGCCGCTGTACCATCCATCCAAGAGGTCTTTCATATTTTTAGTCTTTCCATTGCCTCCTCTATCTCACCTCTTCTCCATCTCCCTCTTCGTATATGGCTGGCTCGCGTTCATTATCCCTCCCATACTTTTCACTTACGCTCTCACTTCCACACTGGCATTCATCACATATTCAAAACGCCTCTTCCATTCCATTCCTCTTCTTCTTATCTCCTCATCCCTCCCCCCTAGCCGTCTCCCCTCCCCCCCATACCTCATTATTCAGCAAGTATCACTCCTACCTCGCCCCACTGTTGTTTTCCTTGTTTCCATGTTTTCACTCTCTAATTTCACAGGTCAGTCTTTTCCTCATGTTCACTGTTTCTGTACATACTTTCCTGTCTGTCTGTCTGTCTCTCTGTCTTTCCGTCTCTCACTTCTCAAGAAAATATCAATACCATTTTTGCGTGTCCTTTCTTATATTCTGTTATCTTATCTGTCCATCATGCGCTCCCTTGTTTTCCTCCTCTCTCGCACCTTATAATTATCCAACCACTTCAGTTCCCTAATCACTGGCCTTTTATAAACCTAAACCTCCTCACTCCAGAAGTTCGAGGAGGAGGAGGAAGAGGAGGAGGAAGGTGAGGGAGGAATAGGAGGAGGAGGAGGAGGGGGAGACGGAAGAAGAAGAGGAGGAGGAGGAGGAGGAAAGGGAGGAAGAGGAGAAGGAGGAGGAGGAGGAGGAGGAGGAAGGGGAGGAGGAGGAGGTGGAGGTGGAAGAGGAAGACAAGAAGGAGGAGGAGGAGTAGGGAGGAGGAAGAGCAGAAGAAAAAGGAGGGAAGGACGACAACTCCGAAGACGAAACAAGAGAACAAATGTAAGAGACAATGAATGAAAAAAGAAACAAATCGAGGCAAGAGGAGGAGGAGGAGGTTAAGAAGAAATATGAGTCAGGGATAAACAAGAGCGGAGGGCGAGGGAAGGCGGGGAGGAAAAGTGTTCCAGCTCAAGATAGCAAGGCAGCGCGAGGCCATCTGTCAAGGGGTGAAGACTGATAGGCGAGGGTCTGCGGGGCGGCGAGTGGACCACGAGATTGGGCGGTGAAGGGGCGGGCGACGGAGGGCGAGAGGGAGAGGTCAGTGGAGATGAGGGCGTGAGAGAGAGGCCAGCAGACTGAAAGAGGGCGAGAGGGAGAGATAGACAGACAGACAGAGGGCGAGAGGGAGAGATAGACAGACAGACAGAGGGCGAGAGAGAGAGAGAGGCCAGCAGACAGACAGAGGGCGAGAGGGAGAGAGAGACAGACAGACAGAGGGCGAGAGAGAGAGAGAGAGAGACCAGCAGACAGACAGAGGGCGAGAGGGGGAGCCGAGGAGATGGGCGTGAGGGCGAGCCGGGCAGACAGAGGGCAAGAGGGAGACCAGCAGACAGACAGACAGCGTTACCAGGAAGTCACTCGACGGATTGGCCTGGCCCACGGTGTTATGGACTCGCTCGGTATGAGTATATGGCGGTGTCGATATCTATGCAGGCGGACAAAGATTTGAATTTTTAAGTCGCTTGTACTCCCTGTCTTACAATGTGGCTGTGAAGCATGGACACTGAATAATAATAATAATAATAATAATAATAATAATAATAATAATAATAATAATAATGATAATAATAATAATAATAATAATAATAATAATAATAATAATAATAATAATAATAATAATAATGATAATAATAATAATAATAATAATAATAATAATAATAATGATAATAATAATAATAATAATAATAATAATGATAATAATAATAATAATAATAATAATAATAATAATAATAATAATGATAATAATAATAATAATAATAATAATAATAATAATAATAATAATAATAATAATAATAATAATAATAATAATAATAATAATAATGATAATAATAATAATGATAATAATAATAATAATAATAATAATAATAATAATAATAATAATAATAATAATAATAATAATAATAATAATAATAATAATAATAATAATAATAATAATAATAATAATAGTTTTACTTCGCCTAGCGGCATATATAAAAAAAACAGGACAAGAAAACGAACGAGATCGAAGGAGATACATAACACTTAACTAATTGATACCTTATAATTATAGTGACTTGGAGAGGCGTGTCGATGCCTTTGGTACCAAATGCCTTCGCAGGATCACGGGGTATCGCTGGGATGACTTTGTGTCAAACCAGCGGCTACTCCGTGGAACTGAATCGAGGCCTGTTGCCAGCTTAGTCTTTGAGCGCCAACTCCGGCTTAATGGGCACGTGGCACGCCTCCCGGACGTCGATCCTGCTCACAGGGCTGTTTCTGTACGAGACAACCCTGAGTGGAGGAGACCAAGGGGACGCCCACGTAGCTCATGGCTGGGGCAAGTCAGTCGATCCTGCCGGGAGGGACGTGGGATGGACAGGGCAGCTACATGTGAGCTTGCTAGGGAGGACCGCCGGGAGGATGGGCGGCGAGTGAGGGAAGCGATGCGCCCCAGGGCGTATGCTCCCCATTACTTATTATTATTCCCTTCTTCCCTCCCACTTTCATCTCCATCTTGTCTTTTCTTTCCTCTACAACCGTTCTCCCCCCTCCTCCCTCTCCCTCCTCTCCTTTCAGAGCCTCACAGTTCTTCTCTCTTCCTCTAATCCAATATTTTCCTTTTCTTTCCACTATCCAGTGTTCTTCTCTTCCCTCCCCTCTCTCTCCTCTCCACCTCGTCTTTTCTTTCCTCCACAACCGTTCTCCTCTCTCTTCGTTCTCTCCCTCATGTTCCTCTCACGCCTTCCAGTCTATCTCTCCCCCTCTTCTCCCTTTTCTTTCCACTATCTTGTATTCTTCTCTTGCTTCCACTTTCTCTCCTCCCTGGCTCGTCTTTTCTTTCTTCTACAGCCGTTCCCCTCTACCCTCCACTATCCCCAACCTCTCCTTCTCCTACCATATTTTCCTCCCATTTGTTTTTTTCTTTCTTTCTTCTCCTCTTCATTCCCTCTCTTTCATCTCTACCGTGTCCACTCTTTCCTCTCCACCTCGGGTTTTTCTTCTTTCCTCCACAACCGTTCTCCACCCTTCTCTCTCTCCCTCTAGTTCCTCCCACGCCGCCCATCGCCTACACAGGGAGAGGAGAGCCCTGCCTTTGTACTACCAACACGTAAACACACTTCCTCTTATCATCCCTTTGAGGAGGATCTTTTGGGATGAAGATGAGCCGCGGTCCCCTCCCCTTCCCTTCACTAATGCTCGAGACACACTGTTTGGCGGAGAGATGGAGTTGGATCCTTTGTGGGTGATGTTTTTGCCTTTATAAAGAGTGGAATTTGAGGCTAAGTTGAAAGATGAAAAGGGAATTGTGTATGAGGAAGGTTTTTGTTGGGACGCACCGTTTGGCGGAGAGATGGAGTTGAATTCTTTGTGGGTGATGTTTTTCCCTATATGGAGAGCGAAATTCGAGACTAATGAAAGGTACGCAAAGGGGAATTGTGTATGAGGAAGGTTTTTGTTTATTTTACTCGTAATTTGGACGCAGCGTTTGGCGGAGAGATGGAGGTGAATTCTTTGTGGGTGATATTTTTGCCTATATAAGAGCGGAATTCGAGACTAAGTTGAAAGTATACGTAAAGGGGAATTGTGTATGAGGAAGGTTTTTGTTTATGTTGACTCTTATTCGGGACCCAGCGTTTGGCCGACAGACGGAGTTGGATCCTTTGTGGGTGATATTTTTGCCTATATAAAGAGCGGAATTCGAGACTAAGTTGAAAGATGAAGGGGAATTGTGTATGAGGAATGTTTTTGTTTTGCTGACTCATATTTGGGACGCAGCGTTTGGTGGACAGATGGAGTTGCGTCCTTTGTAGGTGATGTTTTTGCATAAATAAAGAGCGGGATACGGGACAGAGCTGGAAGGTGAAGTCAACGATGCCAGATTATCGTACTCAGGGCCTCGTATTTCCCGGTTCCCGACTCATAAGTATTCCCCAAAATCACCAATAATTAACCATTTTAACGATAACTATATATGAAACCAGTTATTTAGGTCGAAGAGGCAGTTTTTGGGGTCGAGGAGGCAGTTTTGGGGGTCGAGGAGGCAGATTTGGGGTCGAGGAGGCAGTTTTTGGGGTCGAGGAGGCAGTTTTGGGGGTCGAGGAGGCAGTTTTTGGGGTCGAGGAGGCAGTTTTTGGGGTCGAGGAGGCCGTTTTGGGGGTCGCGGAGGCAGTTTTTGGGGTCGAGGAGGCAGTTTTTGGGGTCGAGGAGGCAGTTTTTGGAGGTCGAGGAGGCAGTTTTTGGGGTCGAGGAGGCAGTTTTTGGAGGTCGAGGAGGCAGTTTTTGGGGTCGAGGAGGCAGTTTTGGGGGTCGAGGAGGCAGTTTTGGGGTAGCGGAGGCAGTTATTGTGGTCGAGGTGGCAGTTTTTGGGGGTCGAGGAGGCAGTTTCTGGAGGTCGACGAGGCAGTTTTTGGGGTCGAGGAGGCAGTTTTTGGGGTCGAAGAGGCAGTTTTGGGGGTCGAAGAGGCAGTTTTGGGGGTCGAGGAGGCAGTTTTGGGGGTCGAAGAGGCAGTTTTTGGGGTCGAAGAGGCAGTTTTGGGGTCGAAGAGGCAGTTTTGGGGTCGAGGCAGTTTTGGGGTCGAAGAGGCAGTTTTGGGGTCGAGGAGGCAGTTTTTGGGGTCGAGGAGGCAGTTTTTGGGGTCGAAGAGGCAGTTTTTGGGGTCGAAGAGGCAGTTTTGGGGGTCGAGGAGGCAGTTTTTGGGGTCGAGGAGGCAGTTTTTGGGGTCGAGGAGGCAGTTTTTGGGGTCGAGGAGGCAGTTTTTGGGGTCGAGGAGGCAGTTTTGGGGGTCGAGGAGGCAGTTTTGGGGGTCGAGGAGGCAGTTTTGGTGTCGAGGAGGCAGTTTTTGGGGTCGAGGAGGCAGTTTTTGGGGTCGAGGAGGCAGTTTTTGGGGTCGAGGAGGCAGTTTTTGGGGTCGAGGAGGCAGTTTTTGGGGTCGAGGAGGCAGTTTTTGGGGTCGAGGAGGCAGTTTTTGGGGTCGAGGAGGCAGTTTTTGGGGTCGAGGAGTCAGTTTTTGGGGTCGAGGAGGCAGTTTTTGGGGTCGAGGAGGCAGTTTTTGGGGTCGAGGAGGCAGTTTTGGGGTCGAGGAGGCCGTGTTGGTGTCGAAGAGGCCGTTTTGTTGGTCGTGGAGGCAGTTTTTGTGGTCGAGGAGGCAGTTTTTGGGGGTCGAGGAGGCAGTTTTTGGGGGTCGAGGAGGCAGTTTTGGGGGTCGAGGAGGCAGTTTTTGGGGTCGAGGAGGCAGTCTTGGGGTCGAGGAGGCAGTTTTGGGGTCGAGGAGGCAGTTTTGGGGGTCGAGGAGGCAGTTTTGGGGGTCGAGGAGGCAGTTTTTGGGGTCGAGGAGGCAGTTTTGGGGTCGAGGAGGCAGTTTTGGGGGTCGAGGAGGCAGTTTTGGGGTCGAGGAGGCAGTTTTGGGGTCGAGGAGGCAGTTTTGGGGTCGAGGAGGCAGTTTTGGGGTCGAGGAGGCAGTTTTGGGGGTCGAGGAGGCAGTTTTGGGGTCGAGGAGGCAGTTTTGGGGTCGGAAATTGGGAAACAGGAGGCTGAGTACGACAATGTGGCAACGTTGGGTGAAGGGGAATGGTGTATGAGTGAGGCTTTTGATTATTCTGACTCGTGTTCCGGTCACAGTGTGGGTTGACTGAACGAGGAAGCTCAATTGTTGTTTAGTGTGATAATTTTTGCTCGTACCGTCTCTATCTGTAGTCTAGGAATATTATGTTGTTCTGAAAGGATGGTAAATCTTTTGTAATTAATGTCTTTCCTGATTGAATTACTATTAGCAGAGATAATGGTGAGTTCTAAATGTTTCATGTTTTTGTTTTATAAATTTTCTTTTTCTTTCTCTGAACATTCTCGTCCACTGGCGCATACGCTCTAGCTGCGCGTGGCTGCGGTGCTCATCTCCGTCCCGTTGGCCCTGTGACCCTGTGGTGGGAGGGAACCCTTAACCCGGTAGCTGCGGGGATAATGTTTCTTAAAGGCCCCTCTAAGCGAGAAAAATGCGAAAAAAATCATCACTCACGCAAACCATTTCATAATATATATCAACGCAATTGTGATCAGTTTATGCATCCTCTATTTTGGGTGGTTTATGTCATGGCAAAAATTTGGCCCGTCGCTGGTTCATGATAAGGCCACAAATTTGGCCCGTTGCTGTTACCAAGTTAACCCGACACAGGGCCAGTGTGACATCCAGGTTACCACAGCCTACCTATTCCCCAGGTTACCCCAGGTACCCATTTATCGACCAACCCGAAAGGGAGGATGAACAGGTTGGTCGTCTGCACGCCGACTGCCCAGGCCGGGATTCGAACCCAGGCCCGCAGATTCATAGTCAGGGACGCTTGCCACTGCACCGCGGAGACAAACCACTTTTTTCTGATAGCTCTCCTTCACCCAGCCCATCATACACACCGCCCTCTGACAGTTGTTCTCCCCTCCTTTCCTTGTGCAGTCCATCAACCTTTGCTAGGGTCCTCCTCTCCCTCGCCCCGCCCTGTACCTCTATACTCACAACTCTTCTCCCCACCTGTGTCTCTTCACTTAGCATTATCCTTTCCCTTCCTCATTATTTTAACAGTACTGAGAGAGAGAGAGAGAGAGAGAGAGAGAGAGAGAGAGAGAGAGAGAGAGAGAGAGAGAGAGAGAGAGAGAGAGAGAGAGAGAGAGAGAGAGAGAGAGAGAGAGAGAGAGAGAGAGAGAGAGAGAGAGAGAGAGAGAGAGAGAGAGAGAGAGAGAGAGAGAGAGAGAGAGATTACCTGCTCCCCCACCCATGTGATGTAATGAGCCAGGTGTCGTAATGAGGGCGAGGCGGTGTGAGCCATCAGGGACAGAGGCGGCTTCATCAGTGACCTCATTAACAGGTGATCAAAAGCCCCTCTCCGGCAGCTATTATGATCACACGTCTGTGGCTATTACCCTTTGCTGTCGTATTGGCACACTTCCCTCGGGTATCATCACCGCGTTAAGACATTAGCTATTTATATATTTCCCTCATTAAGTGTCCTGCGTCAATTTTTTTCCGTGCTTCCCTTTATTTCTCCTTTGTGATCATCTCTATCCTCCTCATCTTTCATTTGTTGCGGCTTTTTCTCGCATGCCAATATATCTCCAAGGCAGTGACAGTCTCATATCGGTTCGTTGTTCTCGGCACCCTTGAGAACCCTGTAGAACTGTGGGGTACCTACAATGGTGACACTCTTCAAGCTGCAAAGGAGTGGAGAGCGGCCGAGATCAGGGAGTGGTTGTGCCGCGTTTTTTTTAAGTGCTGCCTGTGGACCCGGTAGGCTTTCTCGAGGGGCCATATGGATAGACCCAGGCTGTTAGTGGCGCAGGCTAATTTTATTTATAGTGGCTGCCGTGATCTATGACTCTTGCCTGGCCCATGCTGCCCCCCGTTGCTCCACTTGACCGAGGTCGCTGAAGTTAAGGTTGAGTGAAGATCCGGACAGCATGTGGGTAATCTTCCGACACTCGGCGATGACTTGAAAAATCAGCGTGTTTCGGTGGGACTCGAACCCAGTCCACACCAGGTCCTCGGCTCACCACGCCCGCACGCTGACCACTCGGCACCACCTCCCCTATTGGTTGGAAACATTTTAGAATATCAGGAAGAGTAACACTTCCAGGCTTGCTGAGAATCCGGACCGATATAGTGGTCTGTCACATAGGATTATAATTCTCCTAGAGACAGACAAGAAAATGCATGTGAATTGTTTCGCTGGAGATGTCGAGGGTTAAATTCACAGGACCTCCAATCTGCTTACCGAGTCCTGAAGATGCTCCGCTCAGAGCCTCCCTTGCACGAAACTTCTCTAAGCACTAATTTACCAAGTTTGTTATTTCAAGAGAAATAAGTCCATTACCAAATAAGTATGCATGTAGGAGTTTCCAATAATCGTGAACAGAAACAACCAAGAATGTTACGGTTTCCTGCTAGAGGCAAATATCCGTTTTTTACCTCAGTCCCAAAGCAACGACTCCATGACAGTTTTGTCCAGTCCATTCCACGTGCTCCCGGATTGCAATTTCATCGTTTATTAAAGAATGCATCACAGGCTTAACTGTCGATGCTGCTTTACCATGCAGCGCTGGAAATGACTATGATGTAAATCCTGGCTCACCCTCGGGGGGCTTCGTGGTGCAGTGGTTAACACACTCAGCTCACAACCGAGAGAGCCCAGGTTCGATTCCCGGGCGGAGTTGAAAAATTTGGACGGCTTTTTCGATACCCTACGTCCCTGTCCACCCAGCAGTGAATGGGTACCAGGTATTAATCGGGGGTTGTGTTTCGTCTCCTGGATCTGTTCCCTTCTCCTATAATTCCTTCCCCTTCTGTCTATCTCCGGCATATTACCACAGATGTTGCGCCGACTAAACGAAACTTTCCAACTTGCTCTACCATGCAGCGCTGGAAATGACTATGATGTAAATCCCGGCTCACCCTCAACAGACTGATAACACTTCCTGACTGGCCTGGATCATCAACATCATCGTCAACCATTACTAGTCTCCCCTTTTTCTTTATCTTGGATGGTCCTGATGGTCGGCCCCAGCTCGTTATGGCGCAGGCAAGTGTTTTTAGTAGCGCCACTGCAGAATAAAGGCTTTTCCTCACTGTTGCATTCAGCGAGCACAACGTAAGCGGTGGCAACAACAGATACACTATAGAGTTATCAAATGTACAACGGGAAAGAATATACACACACTCGGACGCAGTCTCACATAATGCTATATTTCAGAAGCAAAAAGCAGCTGACGCGAATCAATACATTTTAGAACACAAATCAATAGAATAAACAGGAGGGGAAGGAAAGACCAACGCATATCTCCATGGAGGAAGATAATGCGGAGCTCCTGCGAGGCGGAAGGAGGGCAGGGAAAACGGGAAAAAGAAAACGGGAAAAAAAAACTGGAAAAAAGAAAACGAGAGAGAGGAGGAAGGAGGGAAGGAGCAGCATACAGGTGACGGTAGGAGGAGGAGAGGGTGGAAAGGGAGGCGAGCGAGAGGCAGGACACACATTCATCCCCTTTTCTCCACGCTTTTCCTTTCTGTGGAGGCATCGGGCGTGCATCGCTGAGGAGAATAAGAACAATGTTAGACGGCGTGACGCAGAGCCGAGAGTCGAGGGGATGAGCTTCCAGGGAGGAGGGAGATGGGGAAGGGGAAAGGCTAAGATTGCAAGGCGGGGTGACATGAGAGGAGAGAGGGAGGGAAACAAGGAGGGAGGAAAGTGTGAGTGCCGTTGTGTTTGAAGTAGGAGGAAAGAGGAGAGGAAGGCAAAAGTGAGGAAAGAGGAAGAGTGGGGAGAAAAAGAATGTGTAGAGAGAGAGAAAGATGGAAGTGCGGGAGAGATGGAAGTGAGGAAGAGTGGGAGGAGGGAGGGATGGAAGGAAAGGAGGGAAGAGAAAGGGATGGAGGGAAGAGAGAGATGAAACATTTGAAACACTTTAATATGCTTAAATACATCAATGAAAAGTTTTGAATTAATTATTTACATAAGCATCCCATAGGAAGCAAAGCATTTTGGGCAAAACAGGATATGTAGACAACGTAACGTGTACCGTAAAACGAGTAAATACTGAAGGAAAGCCAGCAGCTCCCCAACCAACCCAGTGTCTAGTGCCCAGGCACGTATGTATGAAGGAGTTATATAGTAGATACATACATATACATAAAAACATAGGTTTTATAAAACATTTTCACCAGAAAAAATATGATAATAATAATAATAATAATAATAATAATAATAATAATAATAATAATAATAATAATAATAATAATAATAATAATAATAATAATAATAATAATAATAATAATAATAATAATAATAATAATAATAATAATAACATTAATATTAATAATAATCTGTAGTATTATATATGGTTAATCAAAAAGAAGGACATAAAGAAGGAAAAAGTAAGGATGAAATGGAAGTACTTATGTTTATTCAGTACTGTTCTATTATGTGCTTTTTTAATTGTTTTTTTAAATGAGCTTTGTGTGGGAAAGGTTTTTATGTGGTCAGGAACTGAATTCCAAAGTGTCGGTCCAGAGTAGCTCAGTGAGTGTTGAAAGAGTGACAGATTATGTAAAGGTGTGCGGAGATCACCTCGTGTGCGGGTGGAATAGTTGTGTTATGGATGAAAGGTTACATTGACACTATGAATTAACTTGTATATGTAGATTGCAATATGAATTTTATATATGTCAAAAAAATTTAATATGCTTTCCTCCTTAAAAAGTCCTTGGGTGTGATAAAAAAGCCACTGTTTGTAATAATTCTTACGATCTTCTTTTGTAATCTGAATAAGGGCATAAGGCGTGTGGGGTATGTGTTACACCAGACAGGAGTACAGTATAGAAGATGAGGATGGGCATGAGCGTTGTAGAGGATTCTGAGCACATGCTTGGGCATAAGATCTTTTACTTGACATAAGAGAGATACAATCCTTGATATTTTGATGCAAAGTCCTGATATATGTGATTAAAATGTTAGTGAGTCATCTATTGTTATACCTAGGAGTTTATGTTGAGTGACTTTTTTTAATTATGTTATTTTGATAAATTATAGGTGGTAATGTTTTTATGGTCTTGTTGGTAAAAAAGTAAGTAAAATGTCTTACTTAAATTAACTGTCAGTCTGTTGCTTAGGCACCATTCATCAAAGTTATCCAGGTCATTGTTTACGGTGTGAATCATATCAGTAGGGTCAGAGTCAGTGATATATAAGGTGGAGTCATTAGCAAATATAATTGTTCTGAAATTGGAAAATATGTTGGGAAGATCATTTATGTAAAGAAGGAATAATATTGGACCTAACACACTGCCTTGTGGAACTCCATAGTTGATAGTTAAAGGTTTAGAACTTTGATGAAGAAATTTAGTAGATTGGGTTCTATTGGTTAGATAATCTTTGAACCAGTCAAGTACACCGGGTATTCGATATATGCGAGTTCGAAATATGAGAATTCGCTCATATGCAACTAACTTAAATGTGCCAATATTTGTTTTATGTGAGAAAAATTCGCTGTTATGCGAGTAGCGGCGCTGGTGCGACTGGTTGGTGAGGTATGGTGGCCGACTCGCACTAAAGGGTGGCGGGTGCAAATGTTTTCCCGCACTTTCCTCGCCTATAATTAACCTTTTCCTCCCTCTGATCCTGAAGTTAATCCTCAGGTAGCTAATTATCAGCTTAAATTGTAGACTTTCGGTGTGTCTCCCCAAAAGCAATCAGCAGCTCTACTTTCAGGTTATCTGTATTAATGTGCTTTATTGTTGTTTTAGTGCTTTATTATTGTGAAACGGTGCCGGAATAAATAGTTGGAGGGTTTGAAAACGGGTCGTGGAACATAACCCCCTATAATTAATGGGATGATAGGTTCGATATATGCGAATTCACATTATGCGAGCTTTTTGCAGAACGTAACCCTCGCATATAACGAATACCTGGGGTATAATACCTCGTATCCCATAATGATATATTTTTTGTAATAAAATATCATGTCTGACGGTATCAAAGGCCCTCGAGAAACCAACTTAAATGCTTAACAGAGAGTAATGTGAATCCAAACTAGAGTAAATTTTCTCAGTAAAAGTGTTGAAGGCATTAAAGGTGCTTCAGCCTTGGCGGAAGCCAAATTGCTCCGCTTTAAGGATATATTTAGCTTCAAGATAATTTGTTAAGTATTTTTTCATTAATTTTTCAAAAAATTTAGAAAATATATTTAACAATGAAATTGGTCTGTAATTACCAATATCAAATTTAGAGCCTTTTTTTTTATATAGGTATAACAATAGCGTGTTTACAACATTGTGGAAATTTACCAGAGGCGATAGACTGGTTAAAAAGAATTGATATTGGAATTGCCTTTGCTCTTTGTTGGATTTACTGAGTGATACAGGAATTTCAAATAAGTTGCAGTTTTTGTCTTTCAAAGAGTTGAGTTGTTTGGTTGTAGAGGGAGGGAGGAAATCGAAAGACAAGTGAAAGAGGGATGGAGGTGGAGGGTGTGGGCCCAGAGCTTCACAGAGAGGACTGGACCAAGGGTGAATTTCTGTAAACAAACTCGTGCTCTGATTGGCTGATTTCGCCACAATTTTGAGACTAGGTGTGAAAAAATGTGTTGGTACATTTCCTTTTCAGTGTTTGTCAGTATATTCAAACTAGTTAACTGAAGTAAATAAAGACCCAATGAACAGTAAATGCCGTGTCAAGTGTACTATAGGGCGGCCATCCTTAACGATATTTTTTCTCTTTATATTTTTTCTCCGTTTTGCCCTTCAGGACCATTTTTTATTTTTTATTCACTGGACGGTTTCTTCTAGAGTCCGGGTTGATGGGTGGTCTTCATGACAGCATGTGGGTAGTCTTAGGTTACTCGGCGGTGACTGAAAAATCCCAGGTGGTAGCGTGGGGATTCGAACCGACGTTGTCCATGGCGTGGTGAATGTGAGCCCAGCACGCTAACCACTCAGCAACTGTGCCAAGTTTGAGGTTTTTATCCACAGTTGGGGCAAGATCTTAAACCTTGACAGATTTTTCCTTGACTATACAAAATCAAATGTCAGGATACCATAAAGATACATTTGACTTGTTTCGGGTAAGGCTTGGTCCAAAAAAAGAGACTGCTGGCGATTGATGCTCTCTGCCATAGTTGAGGGTCACCTACACCTTTTAAACCACGCCCTTGAGGTGAGAGAGCAGGCAGGAGAAGGTAGACAGCGAGAGGGAATATGGTGCCCTTGTGATTGGAAAGGAAGGGGAAGGGAGAGGGAGAATGGGAGGAAGATGAGAGGGAAGGGTGTGTAGATGTGTTTAGTGTGGGAGGTGAGTGGGAAGGAAACGGAAGAGGTGATAGAGCAGGATGCAGTTACGGGGAAAGACAGAGAGAGCAGAGGTAGGAGAAGGGAAAACAGGGAGCGGGGAGATAGGGGATCGAAGGATAGTGAGAGGGACGGTGGCAGAGGGGAGGGCAGGGAGATGGGAGGTGGGAGAAGGGAGGGCAGGGAGAGGGAAGGTGGGAGAGGGGAGGTGGGAGAGGGGAGGGCAGGGAGAGGAGAGGTGGGAGAGGGGAGGATACAGAGAGGGGAGGTGGGAGAGGGGGAGGACAAGGAACACAAAGAACACAAAGGAAGAACAAACAACAGCAGACCTGCTGGTCCTTACGAGGTTGTTTGTGACAAGCTACACTAACTATCTAATCAAAGGTGGAAGATGAAGGACAGCAAAGGCGAAGGCTCCTCCCCACCCCCCCATCCCTCCAGCCAAAGCTGGCAGGAAAGGAAAAAGAACCGTGCAGCATGGAAAAACTGCATGGAATTTATGTAGGAAAGAGGAAAGAACTACCATTACTGCTACCACTAACCGGGCGATAAAAGCGGACAAGGACACCAGTATTCGAAAAAACTTAACGTTATTACGACAATGAGTAATATCTTAGTTGCTGGTTGGATTCAAAACACTTGTCTAATCTATTCTTGAAGGCCGTAACTGTTGTACTATCAACGACATCACAGGGTAGAGAGCTCCAAACATTAACAACTCGATTGAAGAAGAAGTGTTTAGCTTCGTGCGACGAGAATCTTTTACCACTTATCTTCAAATTGTGATTTCTTCTTGTTCTATTTGATCGATCAATTGTAAAGTAATCTTCCGCATTAATATCACTGGATCCTTTGAACATTTTAAACACTTCTATTAGATCGCCTCGCATTCTTCGTTTTGATAGGCTGAATAAATTTACTTCTTTAAGCCTTTGTTCATATGACAAATTTCTCAACCTAGGAATCATCTTTGTTACTCTTCGTTGGACCCGTTCCAACTTTTCTATGTCTTTTCTGTAGTAGGGAGACCAAAACTGTACACAGTACTCTAGACGGGTCGAACCAACGAATTATACAGTTTTAATATTACTTTTTCCGATTTATTATTAAAGACTCGTCCGAAGAAGCCAACCAATTTGTTTGCAGTTTTAACTACCTCTGAACAATGCTGACCGGGCTTTAAATCGCTTGATATAGTGATTCCAAGATCCTTTTCTTTACTTACTGCAGAAAGTTGTTGGCCATTCATTACGTACCGAACGCGATTGTTATTTTTTCCGATGTGCAACACTTTACATTTGTCAACGTTAAATTTCATTTGCCATTGATTGGCCCAACGTGCAAGTCGATCTAGATCTGATTGTAAAGCTTCTTCGTCGAGTGTCGCAGTTACTTTACTAGCAATTTTTGTGTCATCAGCAAATTTTGATACTTTGCAAGTGAGCCCATCATCGATATCATTAACATAAATTAAGAAGAGCATGGGGCCAAGCACTGATCCTTGAGGTACACCGCTTTTGACATCGAGCCAATTAGATGTAACACCGTTTAGAACTACTCCCCGTTTCCGCTCAGAGAGCCAGTCCGCAAGCCAATTGTGAACGTTTCCCGAGATACCGTGCGCCAATAGTTTGCTGAGCAATCGTTGGTGGGGGACCTTATCAAATGCCTTTTGAAAATCCAGATATATGATATCTACTGATCTGCTTTCATCGAACACCTCAAAAATATAGTGAAAAAAATCAAGTAAGTTAGTCAAACACGAACGTTTACTACGGAAGCCATGTTGCGAATTATTTATCATATTATTTTCTTCGAAGAATTTCACCATATTGTCGCGAATGATAGTCTCCATTAACTTACAAACAATAGATGTCAGGCTAATTGGTCGATAGTTTCCTGGATGAAACTTGTCCCCCTTTTTGAAAATTGGTGTGACATTTGCAAGTTTCCAATCCGACGGAACTTTTCTAGCTGTTAATATTGAATATGATGGAGAGCGGTTTACAAATTTGATGTTTTTAAGACCCTAGGGGTAATTTTGTCTGGACCAGGAGCTTTGCTTACTTTAATCTTTTCAATTGTGCGTAAAATGTCACTTTCTACGATGAGCACGCCACTTAACATCTTTTCGGCCCTTCTAACCTCCGGCGGTTGAGGTGATAAACAATTGCTCGGTAACATACGGAGAGAGGGGAGGGGAGAGGGGGAGGACAGGGGAGGTGGGAGGAGGAGGTGGGAGAGGGAGGGGGAGGGGAGGGCAGGGAGGGGGAGGTGGGAGGGGAGGTGGGAGAGGGGAGGTGGGAGGGGAGGAGGGGAGAGGGAGGGCAGGGAGGGGGAGGTGGGAGAGGGGAGGACAGGGAGGGGGGAGGTGGGAGGGAGGAGGTGGGAGAGGGGAGGTGGGAGGGGAGGTGGGGAGAGGGAGGGGGAGGGGGAGGTGGGGAGGGGAGGACAGGGAGGGGAGGTGGGAGGGAGGAGGTGGGAGAGGGAAGGTGGGGGGGAGGGGAGAGGGGAGGGCAGGGGAGGGGAGGTGGGAGAGGGAGGACAGGGAGGGGGGAGGGGGAGGGAGGAGGTGGGAGAGGGAGGTGGGAGGGGAGGTGGGAGGGGAGGGCAGGGAGGGGGGGAGGTGGGGAGGGGAGGACAGGGGGGAGGGGGAGGGGAGGAGGTGGGAGAGGGGAGGTGGGGAGGGGGAGGGGAGGGAGGGAGGGGAGGGGAGGTGGGAGAGGGGAGGACAGGGAGGGGGAGGTGGGAGGGAGGGGAGGTGGGGAGGGGAGGTGGGAGGGGGAGGTGGGAGAGGGGGAGGGGAGGGGGGAGGTGGGAGAGGGAGGAGGGGAGGGAGGGGAGGGGGGGAGGTGGGAGAGGGGAGGGCAGGGAGGGAGGAGGGGAGAGGGGAGGACAGGGAGGGGGGAGGGGGAGGGGAGGAGGTGGGAGAGGGAAGGTGGGAGGGGGAGGTGGGAGAGGGGAGGGCAGGGAGGGGAGGTGGGGAGAGGGGAAGACAGGGAGGGGGAGGAGGGGAGGGAGGAGGTGGGAGAGGGAAGGTGGGAGGGGAGGTGGAGGGAGGAGGTGGGAGGGGGGAGGTGGGAGGGAGGAGGTGGGAGAGGGAAGGTGGGAGGGGGGAGGTGGGAGAGGGGAGGGCAGGGAGGGGGGAGGTGGGAGGGGAGGACAGGGAGGGAGGAGGTGGGAGAGGGGAGGTGGGAGGGGGGAGGTGGGAGAGGGGAGGGCAGGGAGGGGGGAGGTGGGAGGGGGGAGGTGAGAGAGGGGAGGGCAGGGAGGGGGGAGGTGGGAGAGGGGAGGACAGGGAGGGGGGAGGTGGGAGGGAGGAGGTGGGAGAGGGGAGGTGGGAGAGGGGAGGGCAGGGAGGGGGGAGGTGGGAGAGGGGAAGACAGGGAGAAAAAGTTTGTTGATTCTGTAAGGGAGATGATAATTTGTTACGTGGACATTTTGAGCAACATACACTAAGAGAGAAGGAGGAGGAGGCTGAGGAGAGGGAGGAGGCCGAGGAGGCGAAAGAGGAAGGGGAAGAGGAGGGTAATAAGAAATTGGGTGGGATAGGGAAAGAGAGTGGGAGGAAAGATGGTAATCATGCATTTGTAAGGAAGGTGAATATTGGTGCCTGATAATTCTTCTGAAGGATAAACTGTGTAGCCAATTTTTCATAGTATTCCTTTTTTTGGTGTCAGAAATTGGTAGCTCTGTAGAGGCAGTATAAGGCTATCGGCATTTGCTTTTTTTTTTTTACATAGTTCTTTGTCTGTTTGTAACACTGGAAAGTATCCCTGTACCAACCTAAGTACTGTTTCAAATGCATGGCGGACAGATTCAAGGGGAGAGACTGCTCTGTATGTATTGGGTATGCTATCAGTTTTATATACTCCTTGACTGTCCTTTGTACATATGCAGAAAATCGTGGTTATTGCGAAATCTTTACATGGGGAGCCGAGGGCCGAGTGATCAGCGTGCTGGCGCGGTGCCCTGGAGGATCCGGCTTCAAGCTCCTCCCGCCCTAACAAGCTGACAGTTTTTAGTCACCGAGTGGCCTAAGACTTTTTAAGGACAACCCAAACAAAGTCACAAGGAAACTAGGCACCGTTGCAAACATGGAGGTAGCTTTTTTGTCTCCTATCCAGATGCTGTCCTGAAGACCACCTACCAACCGAAGCTCTCTAAATAGGATCAAGTGGAGCTCTGGGGGGACAGCAACAGCCAAGCAAGAAAGCGCCACTATAAAACATTTGCCTGCTCCACAACGGGCTGGGCCGACTATCACTCCCCTACCAGGTCGAACTTAAAAAAAAAAAAAAAAAAAAAAGACGTTTCTTATCAACTTCCTCCTAAGCCTGCCCACTAACATGCCTTACTGCCTCACTCCCTCCCTTGCTCCCTCCCTTCCATCATGCTTTCATACCTGCCACCCTCCCTCTCTCTCCCGTACCTTAATAAATATCTTCTTCCCAACTCCGCTCTTTATCCATACCATCTGTCAGAGCCTTGTGCCATATATTCCTTTCTCACTCGACTCTTACTACCTTCTCCTAAGTCTTTATCTATCGTACCTTCATCCCTACCTTCTGTCTGTTGTTCTCTTTCCTACCTTCCTTTCTCTGCTAACTCCTGCCTTTTTCGCTTATGTCTTATTTTTTTCCTCCCTTCATCCCTACTCTCTGCCTGTTGTGCTCTCCTTCCTACCTCCCTTCTCTCTCCACGCCTACTATCTTCTCTCATGTCTTCGTACCTCCTTTCCTCCTTTCCTCCATAGCCTCTGTCACTGCTGTCCTTCCTACCTCACCTCCTCTCTCGACTCTTGACCTCTCTTTCGGCCGCCTCTTTTGATTCTTTTTTTTTTTTTTAGGAGCAGCGAGTAGCGGGCTTTTTTTCATTATTGTTTCCTTTTTTTTATGCCCTAGAGCTGTCTACTTTGTTGTAAAAAAAATAAACTTTCACTAATGTCTCCTTGCTTTCTTTCCTCCTTTCCTCCCATTCCCCTCACCATGTCTCCCTCCCATTCCCCTCACCATGTCTCCCTCCCATTCCCCTCACCATGTCTCCCTCCCATTCCCCTCACCATGTCTCCCTCCCATTCCCCTCACCATGTCTCCCTCCCATTCCCCTCACCATGTCTCCCTCCCATTCCCCTCACCATGTCTCCCTCCCATTCCCCTCACCATGTCTCCCTCCCATTCCCTCACCATGTCTCCCTCCCATTCCCCTCACCATGTCTCCCTCCCATTCCCCTCACCATGTCTCCCTCCCATTCCCCTCACCAGGTCTTCCTCTCTACCTTACCTTCTTCGTCCCAATTTCTTATATATATTTTTCTACCTACCTTCTTCTCTATCTTTTTTTATACTTTCCATCCCTACTTTTGTATTTACCTTCCTTCTTACCTGAAAATATCCATCCCTACTCTTTTTACGTATCTTACTACCTTTTTTACTTGTCTTTCTTAAACCTTTCATCTCTTCTTTTTTACTTGTTTCTCATCCCACCTTAATATATTCATCTCTTTATATTCTCGTACACACCTACCACCTACCTCTTCTCTGATCCTTGTTACACCTTTTATCCCTATTTTCTTACCTTAAAGTAATCATTCATCCTTTTGTATTTATCCTCTTATCAACCTTCTTTCATATATCTCCCACCTTTCATCTTTATTTTATTGCGAATCTTACTTCTTCCATTCCTTTTTCCCTCCGTCCATTCTTCCCTTCCTTCCTGCGTCCTTCCATCGCTTTGAGGCTACGCTAATAGGATCCAATGCCTTTAGCGGGGGTTCAGTGGTTCAAGCGGCTGGTTCACGTTCTTGGCATCAGTGGGATCTCGTAGCCTCATAGGGGTCGAGGCCTAGCTGTGTTGCCTCGCCTTTGAAGCGACGCATGGATGGGTGGGGCGCCAGACATTCGGGTTTAGGAGAGGCAGCCTGACTTCTGGCCACTTTGCTCTTTCTCTGTCCGTCCATCGCCACCAGTCGAGTCAGATGTTAGCTTTATCCTTTTGGGGACGGGAGGCGTTGGTGGTGCCCGCTTTACACCGTTGCATCCATGGAGATAGGAAAGCTGCCTCCATGTTTGCAACGGTGCCTAGTTTCCTTGCGACTTTGTTTGGGTCATATCCTTAAAAAATCCTGACACGCTCACAGAATACATAATAATGACTGGCAAATCAGACAGTGACTGTAAAGATGATACAACGCAGCATTATTATATAACAAATAAATATACACAATGGAAGTAATATGTGATTATTGAATGTAAACTTTAGTTGCAGACATTTTAGCAACTCTACATTTTTTAGCATAATTTCTCAATCTCAGTCATGGCCTATCTCTTTCTTCTGAAGGCGAACTCCTTCTCTTGTTTTTCCCACTCATAAGGATATCTCTTTTTATCCTAGGGTCGCCACTTCATACGCCGTATATAACTAGTTGCCGCGCCGTCTGCCAGCCGCCACGCTAATCCCTCCGCCTCGAGTGAGGCAGGAGCAAGGAGCAATGAAGAATGCGCCAGGAGCGTGCGTTCATCAGTGTTAGTGTCGCGGGCGGGGCGTTGGGGGTGGCGGGCAGGGACGCGGGAAAAGAATGATTCGAGGTATCCTGAGCCCTCCTGGCCTCGCTAAGGGTGTTGAGCCTGTCATGGCTTGTTGTCCCTCAGGTTGTTGTTGTTGCAGCTCCTGTTATTCTTTTCCTCCCTCAGATTGATATTTTTTGTTTTCGAAGACTATAGGAGCATAAGAACATAAGGGACAAATATATGGAGTTAGCAAGAGGCTGATCGGCCTACACAGGGCAGATCACGTAAATTTAACATTACCCACCACAACCTGTCCTCCTTATCCATGATTGTATCGAGCCTTCTCTCGCAGGCACATATTGTAATGGCACTTATCATGCTACAATTCAGCCAGACTCAGGATTCCACCAGCGAAAGGGGTGAAAGAATGAAAATGTTGGTTTACTCTTGCAAAAGGGGGAGGGAGCGACGTTTGTATTTGCCAAATTAACCGTAACGGAATATAGCTGACGTTATTATTTAGAAAGCAGTTGTTTTCCACAGAAAATGATAAATAGTTAATCTCTAAGCGTCGACGCATCCAGGACGGTTCCTTAATATCAAGATGGTGCCACGTTAACGAAGGATACGAGGAACTTGATCATGCCCCAATTAATCAGTCAGTCGATGGGGGCATACGCCGGGGGCTTGTCGCCTCGCCCACCCTACCTTACCCTGCCCTACCCTACGCGGGTCCTTTGGACAAATATCTCTGCAGGCCCTCTTCATATCCCGAGTGCCTCCTGGAAGGATCTGTCGGCTTGCTCAGACCACGACCTCTGTGGGCGTCCCCGTGACCTCTTCCGCTTGGCGATTCTTCTAACAGAAACATCCTAATGAGCAGGGTCGGCTTCTGGGTAGCGTGCCACATACCCGTATAGCCGGAGTTTGTGTTCACGGACTAAGCAGGAAATAGGCCTGGAATCAGTCTCACGGAGTAGTCGCCGGTGTGACACCAAATCAATCCAGCAATATCCAATAGTTCTGCGCAGACACATGCCCCAAAATCACCCTAATATATGAATAACCATGTCATACCCATACCATTAATTCCAAGGAGTCTTCATCCAGTAGCCTCTACCCTTTTCCCATCCTTGACAGTTCATTAACACAGGCATAGCTGGGCGCGATAATAGAAAACCTTATTCCCGATACCCGATAACTGATAAAGGAAAACATTATTGGAGACATAAATATAGGCGATAACCGATAACCGATACCCGATATAAATCCACAATTCCGATACTAGGTAGCGATAAGTCCGATAGGCGAAAACGATACTATTTTGATATTTCAAATAGAAAAATATAGATGAATTCAAATTTTCATTATCTGTATTTTCGAAAGCTTACACAACCTGAAAACCAGACGTTGACACGTACATATGGACGGTAATGCTAGAAACGCCAGAACCAGTGCTGTGTTATTTGGCGTCCCAACCGTCAAAAGCTGGCGCTTTTGTTTACAAACACTGGTCTCTCGTGAACTGGCCCATTACTACTTATTCAGTTATTCTTACTTATCACCATTAACACTTTAACAGTCACTTCAGTAAAGAAGCACTGAAGCACTGGGAACCGGAACACTGGCACTCACTCCGTCACTCGAGATGCAGCTGAGAGGCCACGCGCCACGCCGCCACGTGGTAACACAAGCCGCCGGTCTCTGTTTACGCTCTTTACAAAGGGATCACAAATTTCAGGCAGTGAATAATCATTTTGGGGGCAAAGTTAAATGATTTTTCTCTTTGATATAGTGATTTTTTAATCTATCATAAAAAAAAAAAAACATAATCTAGTGTTTTAATGTTGATGAAATCTCTTCACCGAAGATATTTCATACCCCGAAGTTTTTTTCATACAACGCCAGGCGCCCGGGCCATGCGTGCGCAGGAGGGAGGAGACAGCGTTTTTTTTTCTGAAAGGCGGAAAGAGGTAGCGATTATCGCTAGTTTGGTTACAAAAGTAACGAAGATACCGATATATGTATATATATATATATATATATATATATATATATATATATATATATATATATATATATATATATATATATATATATATATATATATATATATATATATATATATATATATATATATATATATATATATATATATATATATATATATATATATATATATATATATATATATATATATATATATATATATATATATATATATATATATATATATATATATATAGATATATATATATATATATATATATATATATATATATATATATATATATATATATGTATAAATAAGTAGCGGATGGCCGATAACCCGATTTTGTTATCAGCGATAAAGTATCGCGATAACTTATCGCAATAGCGCCCAGCTATGAACACAGGACTATGTATCCACCCAACACTCCTGTTTCCGCCATCCTCGTGACCTCCTTAATTATATTTTCAGCCCCTTTGCATGTCTTCCTTACTCCCTTGCTACTCAGTTTACTCTTACGCCACTCTCTTCAGCCATCCACATCCACACCATCTTCGTTTCCTCACTAATATTATTTTTATCCCTCTGAACGCCTATAGGCTACTTAGTTTAGTTAGTGCTAGTTAATATACTTTTACGCCCGTCTCTCCAGCCCTACTCCCACGCCCTCTGTTGACAGCCATCCATGTCCCCTTCTTTACCTTACTATTTTCAACCCCCTGGATGTCTCCCTTATTTCCGTGGCATTCAGTTTCTTCCTACGCCCGTCTCTCCATCCCCTCAATCCTCGCCCTCTGACGGCCGCCATCCTCGCCGCACCCTGCCACGCCTCATCAGTTCAGTTTAGTTGAGGGTCCGAGAGAGAACCTTTGTAACGGCCTCCCCTGTGCACTTTCTTTCTTGCCTATACTGGAGTGATTGTCGTCCGCTGTTTTTTTTATTTTTTCATTCTCTCTCTCTCTCTCTCTCTCTCTCTCAACCACACGTATACAAAGCTCACTCATCTTGTCTCTTTACATTTACAGTCTGCGCGTTCCCTTTATTTATCTTTTACCGCAAAAAAAAACACAAAAAAAAACAACAACAAAACAAAACAAGGCAATTCATCAGCGAAACTAAATTCACGGGGAAAACTAAATTGGTTGACATAAATTAGTGGGTCCGTAAAAAAAGGAAAAAAAAGAAATTGTTATATGACGAGCATGTGAAGGTGTGCGGGTGTGGGTGTGAGAGGAAGGGGGTGATGAAAGGGGAGGGAAGGGAGGAAAGAGTAAAGGGAAAATAATAGGGAATAATAGGATAATAGGGGGTTAGGGGGGAGGAAAAAGGTAAGTGTTGGGATAATAAGTGAATAGGAAAAGCAAGGGATAAAATTTTGAAAGGGTTAAGGGAGTATCAGCGGGGTGAGGTAGAACAGGGTGAAGGGTGCTGGGAGGGAGAGAAGGGTGATATGGAGAATAGGGAGAACAGGGTGAATAAAGATGAAATAGTAGTAGTAGAAGAGCTTGAAATGGGGAGAAGAGAAAAGGGTGAAAGGGTGAAAGAGGAAGGGAATGAAATGGGGATGTTGGGAGGGAATGAAGGGTGATAGGGAGAGAAAAGGGAGAACAGGGTGAATAAAGATGAAGAAGTAATAGTATAGTAGAAGAGCTTGAAATGGAGAGCAGAGAAAAGGGTGAAAGAATGAAAGATGAAGGGAATGAATGAATGAAGGGTGATAGGGAGAGAAAAGGGAGAATAGGGTGAATAAAGGTAATGGGATGGTAATAGAACGTAAAATGGGGAGGGGAGAGAGATGTGTGAAAAGATGAAAGAGGGAGGGAGAAAAAGGGAAAATGAGGGTGTTTTAAGGGAGAGAAGGATGATAGGGAGGATAAAGGGAGAAAGGGTGTATGAAGGTTATATCCCACTCTCTCTCCTCTTCCCCCAACTGAACCTTTTCCCTTAACCCATTTCCTCTTTTGCTACACCCTTGATAAAAAAAGATAGGTGATAGGAGAGCAAGGAATTGATAGGGGAGGAAAGGGTGAGAAAAGGGCGAAAAAAGGGAGGGAGGTAGAGTAAGAATGAACAGGGAGGAGAAGGAGTGTAGGGGGAGGTCGCAAAGGGAGAAGGGGGAGTGGATGGTGCAGGGATTGGAAGGGATAGGGAGGGAGAGATTGTTGACAGGGTGGAAGGGTGAGAAATTTTTAAGGGTGATGGGGAAGGGTGTAGCAGGGTGAGAAAATACCCACTCTCTATATCTCCCTGAATAACTTCGCCCCGCTCTCCCTCCCTTCTCTCCTTCTCTTCCTCACTCCTTTCCCTCCCTCTTTTTCTTCTCTCCCTCCTCTCCATGGGGGTATAATACCTCCATGTTCCTCTCCCTTCTTCCCTTCGTTTTCTCCTCTCCCTTCCTCCCCTTCCCTTCCTCCCTCCTTTCTCTCCCTCCTTCTCCTCCTCTACCTCCTTTCCTTCCATTCTCCCTCCTTCTTCTCTCCTCCTTCCCTCCTCCTTTCTCTCTCCTTTTCTCCTTCCTCTTTTCTTCCTTCCTTCTTCCTCTCTCTCCCTTTTATCTCCCTCCTTTTCCTCCTCTCCATCCTCTCCCTCCTCCCTCATCTCCCTCTACTTGTCATTCTTCGCCCAAATACACTTCCATTTCTTGTTTTATATCTGATTAAAAAAAGGGGGAAGTGAGAGAGATGAAAGGGGGATGGGGTGTGTGGGGGGCTGATTGGTGGGTGATCTGTTGATGCTAAATGGGTCATGTTTCTGACAGGAGTGAAGAATGTACAGAAGAGGAAAACAGGGAAGGGAAAGGGAGGGAGTAAGGGAGGGTAAGGGGGAAAGAGAACGGAGGATTTTTTTTTTTAATATTTGGTCATCATTCTATTGTGGCTGTAAGGGCGGTGGGTGGGGAAAGGGAGGGAAAGAAAGGGAGAAGGTGAAAGAAGAGGGAAAGGGGAACGGAGGGAGGGAAAGGGAGGGAAAGAAAGGGAGAAGGTGAAAGAAGAGGGAAAGGGGGAACAGAGGGAGGGAAAGGGAGGGAAAGAAAGGGAGTGAGTGAAGAAGAGGGAAAGGGTGAACGGAGGGAGGGAAAGGGAGGGAAAGAAAGGGAGTGAGTGAAGAAGAGGGAAAGAGGAACGGAGGGAGCGAAAGGGAGGGAAAGAAAGGGAGTGAGTGAAGAAGAGGGAAAGGGGAACGGAGGGAGGGAAAGGGAGGGAAAGAAAGGGAGTGAGTGAAGAAGAGGGAAAGGGGAACGGAGGGAGGGAAAGGGAGGGAAAGAAAGGGAGTGAGTGAAGAAGAGGGAAAGGGAACGGAGGAGGGAAAGGGAGGGAAAGAAAGGAGAAGGTGAAAGAAGAGGAAAGGGGGAACAGAGGGAGGGAAAGGGAGGGAAAGAGAGGGAGTAGGTGAAAGAGGAGGGAGAGGGGAACGGAGGGAGGGAAAGGGAGGGAAAGAAAGGGAGTAGGTGAAAGAGGAGGGAAAGGGTGAACGGAGGGAGGGAAAGGGAGGGAAAGAAAGGGAGTGAGTGAAAGAAGAGGGAAAGGGGAACGGAGGGAGGGAAAGGGAGGGAAAGAAAGGGAGTAGGTGAAAGAGGAGGGAAAGGGTGAACGGAGGGAGGGAAAGGGAGGGAAAGAAAGGGAGTAAGTGAAAGAAGAGGGAAAGGGTGAACTGAGGGAGGGAAAGGGAGGGAAAGAAAGGGAGTAGGTGAAAGAAGAGGGAAAGGGGGAACAGAGGGAGGGAAAGGGAGGGAAAGAAAGGGAGAAAGTGAAAGAGGAAGGAAAGGGGAACGGAGGGAGGGAAAGGGAGGGAAAGAAAGGGAGTAGGTGAAAGAGGAGGGAAAGGGTGAACGGAGGGAGGGAAAGGAGGAAAAGAAAGGAGTAGGGTAAAGAGGAGGAAAGGGTGAACTGAGGGAGGAAAGGAGGGAAAGAAAGGGAGTAGGTGAAAGAAGAGGGAAAGGGGAACGGAGGGAGGGAAAGGGAGGGAAAGAAAGGGAGTAGGTGAAAGAAGAGGGAATGAGGAACGGAGGGAGGGAAAGGGAGGGAAAGAAAGGGAGTAGGTGAAAGAGGAGGGAAAGGGTGAACGGAGGGAGGGAAAGGGAGGGAAAGAAAGGGAGTAGGTGAAAGAGGAGGGAAAGGGTGAACTGAGGGAGGGAAAGGGAGGGAAAGAAAGGGAGTAGGTGAAAGAAGAGGGAAAGGGGAACGGAGGGAGGGAAAGGGAAGGAAAGAAAGGGAGTGAGTGAAAGAAGAGGGAAAGGGTGAACTGAGGGAGGGAAAGGGAGGGAAAGAAAGGGAGTAGGTGAAAGAAGAGGGAAAGGGGGAACAGAGGGAGGGAAAGGGAGGGAAAGAAAGGGAGTAGGTGAAAGAGGAAGGAAAGGGGGAACGGAGGAGGGGAAAGGGAGGGAAAGAATGGGTGTAGGTGAAAGAGGAGGGAAAGGGGAACGAAGGAAGGGAAAGGGAGGGAAAGAAAGGGAGAAAGTGAAAGAAGAGGGAAAGGGGAACGGAGGAAGGGAAAGGGAGGGAAAGAAAGGGAGTAGGAAAGAGGAGGGAAAGGGGAACGAAGGAAGGGAAAGGAGGGAAAGAAAGGGAAAGGAAAGAAGAGGGAAAGGGAACGGAGAAGGAAAGGAGGGAAAGAAAGGAGTAAGGAAAGAAGAGGAAAGGGGAACGGAGGAGGGAAAGGAGGGAAAGAAAGGGAGTAGGTGAAAGAGGAGGAAAGGGGAACGGAGGGAGGGAAGGGAGGAAAAGAAAGGAGAGGGAAAAGAAGAGGGAAAGGGGAACGGAGGGAGGAAAGGGAGGGAAAAAAAGGGAGTAAGGAAAGAGGAAGGAAAGGGGAACGGAGGAAGGAAAGGGAGGGAAAGAAAGGAGTAAGTGAAAGAGGAAGGAAAGGGGAACGGAGGAGGAAAAGGAGGGAAAGAAAGGAGTAGGTGAAAGAGGAAGGAAAGGGGAACGGAGGGATGGAAAGGGAGGGAAAGAAAGGGAGTAAGTGAAAGAGGAAGGAAAGGGGAACGGAGGGAGGGAAAGGGAGAAGAAAGGAGTAGGTGAAAGAGGAAGGAAAGGGGAACGGAGGGAGGGAAAGGGAGGGAAAGAAAGGGAGTAGGTGAAAGAAGAGGGAAAGGGGAACGGAGGGAGGGAAAGGGAGGGAAAGAAAGGGAGTAGGTGAAAGAGGAAGGAAAGGGGAACGGAGGGAGGGAAAGGGAGGGAAAGAAAGGGAGTAGGTGAAAGAGGAGGGAAAGGGGAACGGAGGGAGGGAAAGGGAGGGAAAGAAAGGGAGGAGGAAAGAGGAGGAAAGGGGAACGGAGGAGGGAAAGGAGGGAAAGAAAGGGAGTAGGGGTGAAAGAGGAGGAAAGGGGTGAACGGAGGGAGGGAAAGGAGGAAAGAAAGGAGTAAAGGAAAGAAGAGGAAAGGGTGAACTGAGGGAGGGAATGGGAGGGAAAGAAAGGGTGTAGGTGAATGAGGAGGGAAAGGGGAACGTAGGAAGGGAAAGGGAGGGAAAGAAAGGGAGAAAGTGAAAGAGGAAGGAAAGGGGAACGGAGGGAGGGAAAGGGAGGGAAAGAAAGGGAGTAGGTGAAAGAGGAGGGAAAGGGGAACGGAGGGAGGGAAAGGGAGGGAGTAGGGTGGAAAGAGGAGGGAAAGGGTGAACTGAGGGAGGGAAAGGGAGGAAAGAAAGGGAGTAGGGTGAAAGAAGAGGGAAAGGGGAACGGAGGAGGGAAAGGGAGGAAAGAAAGGGAGGTGGAAAGAAGAGGGAAAGAGGAACGGAGGGAGGGAAAGGGAGGGAAAGAAAGGGAGTAGGGTGAAAGAGGAGGGAAAAGGGTGAACGGAGGGAGGGAAAGGAGGGAAAGAGAGTAGGTGAAAGAGGAGGAGAAAGGTGAACTGAGGAGGAAAGGGAGGGAAAAGAAAGGGAGTAGGTGAAAGAAGAGGAAAGGGGAACGAGGGAGGGAAAGGGAGGGAAAGAAAGGGGGTGAGTGAAAGAAGAGGGAAAGGGTGAACTGAGGGAGGGAAAGGAGGAAAAGAAAGGGAGGTGAAAGAAGAGGAAAGGGGAACAGAGGGAGGGAAAAGGAGGAAAGAAAGGAGTAGGGTGAAAGAGGAAGGAAAGGGGAACGGAGGGAGGGAAAGGGAGGGAAAGAAAGGGAGTAGGTGAAAGAGGAGGGAAAGGGGAACGAAGGAAGGGAAAGGGAGGGAAAGAAAGGGAGAAAGTGAAAGAAGAGGGAAAGGGGAACGGAGGAAGGGAAAGGGAGGGAAAGAAAGGGAGTAGGTGAAAGAGGAGGGAAAGGGGAACGAAGAAGGAAAGGGAGAGAAAAAAAGGGAGAAAGTGAAAGAAGAGGGAAAGGGGAACGGAGGAAGGGAAAGGGAGGGAAAGAAAGGGAGTAAGTGAAAGAAGAGGGAAAGGGGAACGGAGGGAGGGAAAGGGAGGGAAAGAAAGGGAGTAGGTGAAAGAGGAGGGAAAGGGGAACGGAGGGAGGGAAAGGGAGGGAAAGAAAGGGAGTAGGTGAAAGAAGAGGGAAAGGGGAACGGAGGGAGGGAAAGGGAGGGAAAGAAAGGAGAAGTGAAAAGAGGAAGGAAAGGGGAACGGAGGGAGGAAAGGGAGGGAAAAAAAGGGAGTAAGGAAAGAGGAAGGAAAGGGGAACGGAGGGATGGAAATGGAGGGAAAGAAAGGGAGTATGTGAAAGATGAGGGAAAGGGGAACGGAGGGAGGGAAAGGGAGGGAAAGAAAGGGAGTAAGTGAAAGAGGAAGGAAAGGGGAACGGAGGGAGGGAAAGGGAGGGAAAGAAAGGGAGTATGTGAAAGAGGAAGGAAAGGGTAACGTAGGCGAGGGAAAGGAGGGAAAGAAAGGGAGAAGGTGAAAGAAGAGGGAAAGGGGAACGGAGGGAGGGAAAGGGAGGGAAAGAAAGGGAGTGAGTGAAGAAGAGGGAAAGAGGAGAACGGAGGGAGGGAAAGGGAGGGAAAGAAAGGGAGTAGGTGAAAGAGGAGGGAAAGGGGAACGGAGGGAGGGAAAGGGAGGGAAAGAAAGGGAGTAGGTGAAAGAGGAGGGAAAGGGGAACGGAGGGAGGGAAAGGGAGGGAAAGAAAGGGAGAAGGTGAAAGAGGAAGGAAAGGGGAACGGAGGGAGGGAAAGGAGGAAAAGAAAGGGAGTAGGTGAAAGAGGAGGAAAGGGGAACGGAGGGAGGGAAAGAAAGGGAGAAGGTGAAAGAGGAGGGAAAGGGGAACGGAGGGAGGGAAAGGGAGGGAAAGAAAGGGAGAAGGTGAAAGAGGAAGGAAAGAGGAACGGAGGGAGGGAAAGAAAGGGAGGGAAAGAAAGGGAGTAGGTGAAAGAGGAGGGAAAGGGGGGAACGGAGGGAGGGAAAGGGAGGGAAAGAAAGGGAGTAGGTGAAAGAGGAGGGAAAGGGGAACGGAGGGAGGTAAAGGGAGGGAAAGAATGAGAGTAAGTGAGGGAAGAAGAGAGAGAGAAAGGGAGGGAGGGTAAGGAAGGGAGTAAGAGAGGGAGGGGTGACGGGGGAAAGGATGGAGGAGGCGGAGGCAAAGGAGGAGGAGGAGGAGGAGAAGGAGAAGAAGGAGGAGGAGGAGAAGGAGGAAGACGACGACGACGGAAAATAAAGAATAAAAGATGTCATGGGAAAGATAAAATAGAGGCAAGAAAATGAGTTTAATTAAGAAAAAATATGTAGAGTGTGTATGTGTGGGGGGGGGGGGGTGCGTGTGTGTGTGCGTATACGTGTGTGTGTGTGTGTGTGTGTGTGTGTGTGAGTAGTAGTAACAGTAGTAGCTGTAGTAGTAGTAGTAGTAGTAGTAGTAGTAGTAGTAGTAGTAGTAGCAGTAGTTGTAGTTTTGGTTAAATATAGTAGTAGTTGCTGTGGTAGTATAAATGTAGCAGTAACGTTATTATTATTAGTAGTAGTAGGAACAGACACGCGAATGAGCCTTGGAAACACAACAACGAGTCTCTCTATATCAGCAGAAGAAGACGTCTGGAGGTATTGTTGTTGTTGTTGTTGTTGGTGTTGTTGTTGTTGTTGTTGGTGGTGGTGGTGGTGGTGTTTGTGGTGTTGTTGGTCCTTTCCCCAGTCCCACGCCCCCCCAGTAACCCCCTTCCTTCCTCTCCCAGTGTCGATCCTCTCCCCAGTACCCCCCACTCCATCGTTAGCCACGCCAGTCCCCCCTCCCCTCTTGGTTCTTCTTCCCCCTGTAGTGGTGGTGGTGGTGGTGGAGGCGGCGAGGACTGTACCCCGGGCCGCCTTTTATCAGTGAGTGAGGGCCGCCTTAGCTCACAGCCCCGTCACCAGGCCGCGAAAATTGGCCCAGTTATCTCCCCCAATACCCCGAGTGGAGGAGAGGGAGGGAGGAAGGGACGAGGAGGAGGGAGGTATCTGGGGTAGAGAAGGGAACATGGTGGTTTTGTCTCGCCATTTTCTTATCCTTTTCTCTCGTGCTTTATGTCTTTTCATTCTTCTTCTTCATCTCATCTTTTATTTTTCCGTTGCTTTCGTTTATTTTTATTGTACTTTTTTTCTTTTTCCTCCCGTCCTCTTCTTCCTTGTTTTCATTCTGCATGTTGTTACTCCTCGATTCCTCCTCCTCCCCCTCCTCCTCCTCCTCCTCCTCCTCCTCCTGCTTTTCTCATCTCTTCTTGGTTTCTTTCCTTAGTTCTGCCCTTTCTCTCCCCCTCCAGTTGTTATCTTCTTTATCTCCCACGTTCTTCCTCTTTTTCTATGCTGTTTCTTCTTATCATTCCCTTTTCCCTTTTCATCCTTCTCTGCTCCTTTTCTCTCTCCAGCATATTCTCTGTTGCCTCCGTGGGGTATTGAACGAAAAATGTATAAAAATACTTAGCGGCTTTATGAATGTGGACAAATTGAAATTACAATATTATGATCGATGACACGCTCCGAGCAGTTTCTTTTCTGACCGTTCTATCTCTGCTGTGGTAGACGGTTACTGTTCTTCCCCTAAACCTTTCAACAGTGGTGTCCCCCAGGGCTCTGTCTTATCACCCACTCTCTTAATGTTATTCATCAATGATCTTTCCATAACAAACTGTCCTATCCACTCATACGCTGATGACTCTACTCTGCATTATTCAACTTCTTTCAACAGAAGACCCTCCCAACAGTAATTACAAGACTCCAGACTGGAGACTACAGAACACCTAACCACAGACCTTGGTGTCATTTCCTATTGGGGTAAGAGAAACCTCGTGCCTTTCAACGCCTCAAAAACTCAATTTCTCCACCTACCAAATCGACACAATCTTCCAAACTCCTATTCCCTATTCTTCGACAACACTCAGCTGTCACCTTCTTCTACACTAAACATCCTCGGTCTATCCTTAACTCAAAATCTTAACTGGAAACTTCACATCTCCTCTCTCACTAAATCAGCTTCCTCGAGGTTGGGCGTTCTGTATCGTCTCCGCCAGTTTTTCTCCCCCGCACAGATGCTATCCACATACATGGGCCTTGTCCGCCCTCGTATGGGGTATGCATCTCACGTGTGGGGGGCTCCACTCACACAGCTCTCTTGGACAGAGTGGATTCTAAGGCTCTTCGTCTCATCAACTCCCCTTCTCCCACTGACAGTCTTCTACCTCCTAAATTCCGCCGCCATGTTGCTTCTCTTTCTATCTTCTATCGATATTTTCATGCAGACTGCTCTTCTGAACTTGCTAACTGCATGCCTCCCCTCCTCCCGCGGCCCCACTGCACACGACTTTCTACTCAAGCTCATCCTTATATTGTCCAAATCCCTTATGCAAGATCTACCAGCATCTTCACTCTTTCATCCCTCACGCTGGTAAACTCTGGAAAAATCTTCCTTCATCTGTATTTCCTCCTGCCTATGACTTAACCTCTTTCAAGAGGAGGGTATCAAGACACCTCTTTTCTCGAAATTGACGACTCTTTCGGCCTCTTGTTCTGTTGTTCTTTTGCCGGAGCAGCGCTTGGCTATTTTTTTTATATTCCCAATTTGTTTTAGTGCCCTTGACCTGTCTCCTTTGCTGTGAAAACAAACAATAAATAAGAACAAGACATAATAACACAAAACGAAAGTGAAAACAAACAAACTCAACCTGCACCAAAATTTTCATCACCAGCGTTGTAGTGCGAGAATGGAACAAGCTTCCCCCTCAGTGGTCCGGTGCAGCACGATCGACTCCTTATAAAACAAGCTCGACCGCCATTTCCCCCATCTTAATATTCGCCAAGGCAGAAATGCAGCGTCTTTTTGGCCATGTAGTCGTGATCACTGGGTCTGTGTGGTCTGAATATCTATGTAAATTCTCTTTCCTCTTCTTTTTTTCTTTCCTCTTTAATTTCCTCTTTCCTCTTTGTTTTCTGTATAGTCTGCGTCTTAACTTTTCCAATTGGCAATCTTTCCTCTATATCTTTCCTGCTCTCTCTCTCTCTCTCTCTCTCTCTCTTCCCTTCCCTCTTTCTCATCTCCCTCTCTCCCTACCCTTTCCTCTCCTCTTCCCCTCTCTAATTTTCCTCCATTATCCCTCCCCTTCTTATCCTTCCCTCCTACTATCTCTTTCCTTCCCTATGTCCCTCTCTTCCAGTCTTCTCTCTTCCTCCCTCGCTCCTCTCCCTACCATTTCCTCTCCTCTTCCCTCAATTCAGTTTTCCTCTATTTTCCCTCCCTTCGTAGATTTCCCTCCTACCTTTTACCTTCACCATGTCCCTTCCTTCCACATCCTCATCCTCACAGTCTTCTTATCTTATACTTAAATTTTCAACCCCTTTGCATGTCCCTCCGAGACTCACCCCTCCACCCCCCAGTCACCCTAGTACCCTTCCCTTCCCCAGTCCCAACTCTCCATCCCCCCAGCTTTCCCAATCCCCTTCCCCCCCAGTCCCTCTCGTCTACCCTCATGTGCCTCCTTCCCCAAGCTCAATCCTTCCACCCCAAGCTGCTCAGTCCTCATCCTTCCCCTCCTTTCCCCAGCCGCCCCAGTATGACCCTTACCTCTCTCTGTCGTCCTTCCCACAGTCTCACCATCCCCCAGCCTCCCCCAGTCCCTCCTCTCTATGTCCCTGCTTCCCCCAGGCCCTCTCGTCTACCTTTAACTTTCGCCATGTGCCTCCTCCCCCCCAATTTCCCCCCTCCACTCTCAGCCACGCCAGCCCTCCTCCCCCACCTGCGTCCCTCCTTCCCACTGTCCCTTCCTCACCCCTTTTCCCTCCTTCCCCCTTCCTCCCCAGGTGTCCCGTCCCCCTGTGTCTGACGCGGGAACATTACATCAGGGCGGCAGGTAACTCAGCGTGTAATGGCTGCGGGAATACGCGTCATTTCGCTGACTGATGGCCTACATGAAAAATAATATATACAAGGGAGAACCACGTCATATTTCGTGAGGCGCGTCGATCCCTACCGTCCGCCCTCCGTTCTCTGCCCTCCCTTCTCTTCTCTTTTCTCTCAGCTCAACCCCAATCCATCTACACCCTATCTACCCCTCCACCCTTTATTCCTCCTCTTCTACCCCCACCCCTAAGGAAGGTAAGTTAAAGGGTAGATAAGGGAAGGGCAGGGGTGAGTATGGTGTGGGTTTGGGTAAGGTAATGCTGGATTGCGGATTGTGGCTATGCATGAGGTAAGTGGAGGAGGTGAAGGAAAAGGAGGTGGTGGAAGATGAGAGGTGGAAATGTGGAGGAGTGACAGATGACGTAGAGAAGATGGAGGAGATAAAGATAATGGTGGATACGGTTGAGGGATGAAAGAGGAGTTGGATAGAGTGGTGGAGAGAGATAGATCGAGGTGGTGGAAATGGTTGAGTTGATGGAATTGGTGGAGTGAACGTGGATGATGCAGAGGAGATGAAGAAGAAGGTGAAGATGGTGATGGTAATGATGGAGAGGGAAAAAAAGTGGTAGATGGGGTAGTGGAGAGAGCGGGAGGTAGTGGTGTTGATTGAAGTAGTGGAAGTGGTGTTGAGGTTAAATGGTAGTGAACTGAGTAGTGGAATTAGAGGAGAGCTATTTTGGAGTTGATGGAGGATAAGACAGCGAGGTGGAGGCTGCGACTGTGATGGTTATGATGGTGATTGTTATGAGGGTGGATAGTGATGGTTGAATGTGGATTTTAGGAGGAGGAAGTGGAGGAAGACGAGGAGGAAAGAGATGAGAGTGGAGTGACATTGTTCCCTCCTTTACGCCAGCCCTCCTCCTCCTCCTCCTCCTCGACCTCCTCCTCGTCCTCCTTTCCCTCGCTGATCTCGCAGGATTCTTTCACGGCGCCCCGCTCACGCTGACTCCTGAGAAATGTCCTTTTTAGCCCGCGGCACATCCCTTCGAGTTTTATGACGTGTCTTTGAATATTTCTCTCGGAGGCACGACGTTCAACCCTCGCGAAATTGCAGCTGCACGATATAAGCTGTGGAGTGGCTGGGACCGAGTGGGAGGGGGCAAGAGGGGGGCTTAAGGGCGGGTCCGGGTGTCTGTGTGGGGGTGGGGGGGGAGGGAGAGGGGGAGCTGGAAGGAAGAGTAGGGGGCAACGGGTGGAGATGGGAGGGCTGGTAGGGACTTGTGTGGGATGGGAAGAGGAGGGAAGGGGCTTGGGTTCAGGGAGGGATTGGTAGGGGACGTGAGGATGGGGTGGAGAGGGGAAAAAAAAAGATGTATGGGGACTGGTAGAGATGGATGGGGTGGACAGAGACGTGTGTGTGTGTGTGTGTGTGTGTGAGTGGGGAAAGGATGGCAACAAGAGGGATGTGGCTGGGGAAGAAGAAGGGGGTGATAGGGACGTATGTATGGGAGGGGTATGTGTGGAAAGAATAGGGAAGGGTCTGGGGGAAATGGTGGGAGGAAAGGGATGTGTGTGTGGGATGGGAGAGCTGGAAAAAAGAGGGAAGGGGCTGAGGGGAGATAGAGGGATGGGTGGAGATGTGTGTGTTTGTGTGTGTGTGTGTGTGTGTGTGTGTGTGAGAGAGAGAGAGAGAGAGAGAGAGAGAGAGAGAGAGAGAGAGAGAGAGAGAGAGAGAGAGAGAGAGAGAGAGAGAGAGAGAGAGAGAGAGAGAGAGAGAGAGAGAGAGAGAGAGAGAGAGAGAGAGAGAGAGAGAGAGAGAGAGAGGTAGAGAGAGGGTGAGAGAGAGAGAGAGAGAGAGAGAGAGAATGGTTAACTGTTGGGGTGATGGGTGAGAAGTAAATGGTAAGGAAAGTACAAAGGAAAAGCAAACAGTAACAGCCCTTTTGGTCCTAACTAGGCTGTTTGTTGTTGCTGCCATCTACTCTAATCTACGAGTCAGAGACACAGGACAGCAAAGGCGAAGGCTCCTCCCCTACCACCAGTCCCTCCAGCCGAGGCTGGCACGAAAAGGAAGAATACCATGTAGTATAGAAACACTACAATGGAATTTTACATGGACAGAAGGAAGATCATACACGACAACTAAGCTAACACTACTTTCTGTTAGACCGGAACAAAATAGCGGATGTTCGGGTTAGCTTCTAAATATTTGACTAGTCGGTTTTTGAACGTGCAAATAGTTCCGCTTTCGACGACGTTTTGAGGCGGACCATTCCATACATTGATGACCGCGGTTGAAGAAGAAGTGTTTTGATTCATTTGAGTTGAAAAGCTTCCTCGTTATTTTCTATCGTTTCTTGTTACACTTGATTGGGAGACTGTAAGGTAATCATGAACATTAACGTTGTCGAATCCCTTGAAAATTTTAAACACCTCGATAAGGTCACCTCTTAGCCTGCGCTGTGATAAGCTGAATAAGTTCAGTTCTTTAAGTCTGTCTTCGTACGGTTTGTTTGGCAGTCTAGGGATCATTCTAGTAGCTCCACGCCGCACCCTCTCGAGTTTATCTATATCTTTTCTGTAACAGGGAGACCAAAACTGAATGCAATACTCAAGATGTGGGCGAACTAACGAATTGTAGTGTCAATATCACTTTTTTCTGATTTATGTTCAAATGTACGACCAATAAATCCGTTCAGTTTTTACTATTTCTGTGCAATGTTGACTCGGTTTAACATCGTTCGAAATTATTACTCCAAGATCTTTTTCTTTGCTGGCTTCAGAAAGTCGCACTCCGTTAATTTGATAATGAATACGATCGTTGTTGATTCCGATATGCATAACCTTGCACTTTTCAATATTGAAATTCATTTGCCATGTTCGTGCCCAACTACTTAAACGTTTAGCTTGGAAGTGTTCTTTATCCATTGTCGTAGTGACTCTGCTGGCTATTTTTGTGTCGTCGGCAAATTTCGATATTTTACACGATAGCCCCTCGTCAGTGTCAAATACGTACACTAAGAACAGAACAGGTCCCAACACCGACCCCTGTGGAACACCGCTTTTGACATCTCGCCAGTCAGATGATATACCATTCATAACAACTCTCTGTTTACGGTCGGTAAGCCAGTCTTTGACCCATTTATGAATATTACCAGTTATTTATTAATTTTTTTTTTTACAACAAAGGAGGCAGCTCAAGGGCACAAAAAAAAAAAAGCCCGCTAATCGCTGCTCCCATAAAAGAATCAGAAGAGGTGGCCAAAAGTAAGGTCAAATTCGGGAGGAGAGGTGTCCTGAAACCCTCCTCTTGAAAGAGTTCAAGTCGTAGGCAGGAGGAAATACAGATGAAGGAAGATTGTTCCAGAGTTTACCAGCGTGAGGGATGAAAGAGTGAAGATGCTGGTTAACTCTTGCATAAGGGGTTTGGACAGTATAGGGATGAGCATGAGTAGAAAGTCGTGTGCAGTGGGGCCGCGGAGGGGGGGGAGGCATGCAGTTAGCAAGCTCAGAAGAGCAGTCAGCGTGGAAATATCGATAGAAGATAGAAAGAGAGGCAACATCGCGGCGGAATTTAAGAGGTAGAAGACTATCAGTAGGAGGAGGAGAGCTGATGAGACGACCGTTATACCGTGAGCTTGCAATTTACTAAGGAGGCGGTTGTGAGGGACTTTGTCAAATGCTTTCTGAAAGTCCAAATATATAATGTCTACTGATTGACTTTCATCGTATGCATTAAAGCTGTACTTGAAGAAATCGAGGAGGTTAGTCAAACAGGAACGCTTGTTTCGAAAACTATGTTGCGAATCCTTAATTAGTCTGTTATCTTCAAAATATATTATCATTTTTCCGCGAATGATCGTCTCCAAAATTCTGCAGACGATTGACGTTAGACTGATCGGTCGATAATAATTTTACCTGGTTGTGACTTGTCGCCTTTTTTAAAGATAGGAGTTACGTTTGAGTTGATTGTTCCACCACTTAGGCTTTCAGTTGGCTTTTGGTCGATTTTTACGGAATGGTACGGATAAATTCACGGCTCAACTTAAAGTTTCTGTGAATGTTTCCCAAACTTTATTTATATCTGAGGCTGCAGAAATTTCGCTCCGGTCTGCATTCGCTAGTAAATTTCTTAGGAGGAGGAAGAAGAAGAGGAGGGGAAGTGTGATAATATACGTAACCTATTTTTTATAGCAAGTGTGAAGTTAGAGAACGAATCTGGATCTCTAATTATTTTCTGTATCTCTATCTCCAGGTGACGAGAGACGCGAAACAGGTCGAGACAAGAGGAAGCAAGGATGAAGACGAGCTCCTTTCCCATGGCAGGTGAGTGGCCTACAAATGTTCATGATCATAAAAAAAAATCTTTTTTTACATTTCTGCCTATGGCGCCGGTAGGTTTTCTTGGTTTGGCTTGATGGTCACCCCCAGCCCGTTGTGGCACTGGCAAGGGTTTATAGTAGCGCCGGCTTGCTTGGCTCATGCTGGCCCTGGAACTCATCATTGAGCTTCCCTTTAGAGAGAATATAAAGTTTGGGTTGATAGGTGGTCTTCAGGACAGCATGTGGGTAGTCTTAGGCCACTCGGCTGTGACTGAAAAATCCCAGCTGTAGTGGCTGGCAGAGCTCGAACCCTCGTCCTCTTGGACGCGGCGCCGACACCGGCACGCTAACATCTCAGCCACCGCCTCTTACCTAACACTACGTACTCCCATCACCACTTACACTCACCACCACATCCACCCACCACAGCTTAAGCCCCACCCCCAGTTACATTCACCATCCCCTACCATCACCTACATCTACACCCACTACTGTACCAACCCATTTCACTCATCCAATACACACGTTACACAACCTAACCCACGTCACCCACCTAACCCAACCACTTCCTAACCCACCCACCTAACCCAACCACCCTCTAACCCACCCACCTAACCCAACCACTCCCTAACCCTCCCAACTAATCCATCCAACCCACGTCACAGAGGCATGTCGAACCTGAGCCACCCAAACACTTCAGTCTCCCCCTTGATAAGTTTTCTCTACCTCGGCAAACGAATTTCTGTGGAGTAGAGGGAGGGAGGGAGAGGGACGGGGGAAGAGAGAGAAAAGGGGGAAGAGGGAGGAAAGGGAAGAGAGAGAGAGATGGGACTACGAGAAAGAGAAAGGGGAGGGGAAGAATATACAGAAAGAAGGAAGAGGAAAGAGAAGAATGAGAACAAAGAAAAATAAGCAGGGGAAGAAAGAAAGATGGAGAGAAAAGTACAATCAATATACATAGGAAACTAGATTAGATTAAGGGAGAGAAGAAAAGAAGAAAGGAAGAAGAGAATGAAAGAAGAAATGTCAAAAAGAGAAAAGTAGAAAAAAGGAGTATGAAAGGAGAAACTAAGAGCAGGAAGAAATAGAGGAAGGAAGAAGAGGAAGAATGGAAAAAAAAGGGAAAAAAAGGGAGAGGAAAAATGGAGAAATAAATAGGAAGAGAGAAAGGCGGTTAAAAGGAATATGAAACAGAAAAAAATAAGAAAAGGAAAGATTTAAGGAAAGAATAAAAAGAGGAAGAATGGAAAAAAGAAAAAAAAAGAGGAAAAAGTGAAGAAATAAATAGGAAGAAAGAAGGACGGTTAAAATAAATTGGAAACAGGAAGATAAAAAGGGAAGGAAGGATTTAAGGAAAGTAGAAAAAGAGGATGGGTGAAAAAAAAGGAATAAAAAAGAAAAAAAAAATAGATGCTGGGATTTTTAGGTCACTGAGTTCTTTTTGCCTTTCGTAAGAGTCTAATATTTCTGCTTCATTCGTGTTTTTTTTCTTTGTTTATTCGTTATTCCTTCCTTCCTTCCTTCGTTCATGTTTTCCTTTTTCCCTTCTCTCTCTTCCTTTTTCTCTTCCTTCTTCCTTTCTTGTTTCATCTTTCTACGTTTTTCATTTCATATTTTCTTGTTATTTATTCGCTTCTCCTTCTTTCCTTCATTCGTTCATGCTTTCCATTCTTTTTTCTTTCTCTTCCTTCTTCTCTTCCTTCTTCTTTGTTTCATCTTTCTACGTTCCTCATTTCATATTTTCTCGTTATTTATTTGTTATTCCTTCTTTCCTTCATTCATGCTTTCCTTTCTTTCTTCCTTCTTTTCCTCCTTCCTCGCATCCTCATTTCCATCATCACATTTTCTTATCTCCCACTTCCAGTCATCTTTTTTCCTCCTCCCTCTTTCTTTGTCTCCTATGTCTCGTCTTCTATTGCATTTTCTTCACCTCCATTTCTTCCTTTTTCTTGGTTTTTTTACTCTTTCTTTTTCCTTACTCTTCATTTCATCTCTTTCAACCTCATCTTCCCCTTTCTCCTCCTCCTGCACCTTCTCCCGTCCCTCCCTCCTCATTTACTCTTTCTCTCTCTCTACCTTCCTTTCCTATCCTTCCTCCATCGTTTTATCTCGTTTTATCTCATTCTCCTTTATCTATGTCTTTCCCCTCCATCCTTCTTTCCTTCAGACTATTATTCCCTCTTTTCCCCGCTCTTCCTTTCTTTCCCATTTTCCCTTTCTCTCCCTTTCCCCTTTCTCTCCCTCCGTTTCACCTACTTATCTTACTTTCTTCGTTTTCTTTGTTCTCCATTGATGCCTTATCTTCCTCTACCCTTCTCTCCACACCCTTTCATTTCCTCTTTCCTTTCTCCCCTTTTTCCTTTCCTCCCCTCTTTCCTTTCCTCCCCTCTTTTCTTTTCTCCCTTCCTTTCCACTCCCTCTCTTCTATCTCTTCATCTTCCTTTCTTCGTTTTCTCTCTTTCTCCTTCTCTCTATGCCTCCTATCCCTCTTTCTTCCCTTTTTCTCTCTTTTTCTATAATCTTTTCTTCCTCTCACTCTTTTCCTTCAATCCACTCGTCTTCCTTTTCTCGTTTTCTTTAATTCTACTTCTATGCTTTATTTTCTTCTGCCCTTCTTATCACACTCTTTCATCCCCCTTTTCCTTCTTTCCCATTCTTTCCATTCTTTTCTTCCTCTCTCCCTATTTTCTTTATATCCGTCCATCTTCCTTTTCTTGTTTTCTTTAATTTTACTTCTATGCTTTATTTTTTTCTGCCCTTCTTACCACACTTCCATCTTTCCTATTCTCTCCATTCTCTTCTTCCTCTCTCTCCCTCTCTTCTTCCTATCCACTCATTTTCCGTCATTAGTCCTCTTTTTTTTTCTCCTCTCCATCTCTATCACACTTTTACCCTTCTCTCCTACACTCCTTTATTCCCTTTTCCTTCCCCTCTACCTTCGTCTATTTGTCCCTGTCTCTCCCTTATTCTCTCCCTCCACACCTATCCACTTATCTTTCTCTCTCCTTTCTTTCTCCTCTTTATCCCTTACCTACTTACACCCTTCATTGCCATCCTCTTTCATTCCCTCTTTTCTCCTCTTCCCCTTCCCTTCCTCCTTTCCTTTATATCATCTTTTGTTTTCTCCCTCCTTTTTAATTCCTTTTCTCCCTCATTCCTTTTATTTCCCCTCTCTCTTGTTTTCTCTCTCCCCTTTTCGTTTCTTTCTCTCTCCGTTTATTTCCTCCATTCTCTTGTTTTCCTCCCTCCCTCGTTTTCTTCCTCCTTACCTCCACCCCCCCCCCCCCCCCAGCACTCTTGGTATTGCCAGATTCTGTGTCCAAGACGAGTACGAGACGAGTCTGCCTAATGTGTTTGTGTGGACTCTCTCTCTCTCTCTCTCTCTCTCTCTCTCTCTCTCTCTCTCTCTCTCTCTCTCTCTCTCTCTCTCTCTCTCTCTCTCTCTCTCTCTCTCTCTCTCTCTCTCTCTCTCTCTCTCTCTCTCTCTCTCTCTCTCTCTCTCTCTCTCTCTCTCTCTCTCTCTCTCTCTCTCTCTCTCTCTCATCATCATCTCTCTCTCTCTCTCTCTCTCTCTCTCTCTCTCTCTCTCGTTTTTGTTGTAGTTCTTGTTGTTCTTTATCTTGTTTTTCACGTATTTCTCATGATATATTTTTTTCTATGTATCTCTTCGTCTGTCTGTCTCTGGGTGTTCATGCCTTTGTTACGTTTGTTTATGCATGCCTTCATTTCTGCTGTTTTGATTGTTTGCCTTTTATTTTGATTGGGTTTTCACATTTTTTCCTCTTTCTACGTCTTCTACTTGTATCTCTCTTACTTAAGCCATCTCTTCCTCTCATTTTCTTGATTTCTTCTTCCTAACTTTTTGCAGCTCATCTATTTGTCTTTTTTCGTAATCTGTCTTTCCCTTTTTTATCTGCTTTCCATTTTGTTTCAATCACAAATTTTCCTTTCACTGCTTGCGTTCGTTCTTTTTTTCGTAAACCATCACTCGTAGGACACTTCCACTTCATCAAGACTCCGTGGTGCAGTGATTAGCATCCCTGAATACGAATCTGATGGCCACTCCTTTCTTTTGTCTGTTGTGGGAGCGGCAAGTAGCGGGATTTTTTTTACTACACTTTTAATTACCCTTGAGCCGTCTCCTTCGTTATATATAAAAAAAAGGGATCGCGTTCCGGCCTGGGTAGTCGGCACGCAGCCCACCAGTTGTTCATCCTTTTTTCGGGTTGGTAGATAACTGGGTACCTGGGGAGACCTGGGGAAGGTAAACTGTGGTAACCCGGATTAACGTCACGCTGGCCCTGTGTCGGGTTAAGGGTTCCCTCCCACCACAGACTAAAAGGCAAACGAATTTCTGTGGAGTAGCGAAAGGGATGGAGAGGAGAGAGAGGGAGGGAAGTGGACGGGGGAGAGGGAGGGAGAGAGAGCGGGGGACTACCAAAATGAAAAAGAGGAGGGGAGGAAAATAAGAAAGAAGGAAAGAAGAGGAAAGAGAAAAAAGAGAAAGGACCAAACTGACGGAGATGAGCACCGCCGCCACGCGCAGCTGTAGCGTATGCTCCCAACTTTGCCTTTACCGTTTATACAAGCCAAGAAAAGCCAGTCATTGGTCTTTGAATTTCTCTGTTCCTTATCTTTCATTATCATCATCATCGTCATCCTCTTTAGTCCACTGCAGGGTAAAGGTCTTTCCCAACATTTCCACCTCATTCTCTGTGGTGGCAGTGTCCTCCATCCTGCTTTTTTTACAGCAAAGGAGACAGTTCAAGGGCCTAAAAAAAGAAAACTAATGAAAAAAAAAGCCCGCTACTTACTGCCCCTAAACGACAAACGCTCTAATATAATTTCCTCACCTGGTCCAATGTCTCTTAAAGTTTGTGTGCTGATAGTCTTGTTTTTCCTAGTGGTCTGCCCGTATTTTCTCTTCCAATTCCTGGGTTGCTGTTCTGTTATTTTAGTTGTCCATCGGTGAGCAGCTCGACGCATGATATTATCTGCCCAAGTCCTTCTCTTGCTCTTCATCGTAACTGGAATACCGTCACCTTTGTTTGTTCCCGAAGATATGATGCTCGCTTAATGTATCTTCATGCAATCACAAAGAAAAAAAAAACAGGAAAATCTAATAAAGGTGGAAAGCAAATGAAATAAATGATAATGGTAATGGCACGCCGTTGAAATCATGATACATATTCTTTTTATTTCAAGCATTTTTTTTTACAAGTTTATTTTTTACCTCCGCGCAATCTGAGTACAGTTATTTTTTTTTATCTCTCCGCACATTTCTGATTATAGCCCATTTTTATCTCCGGACAATTCTGAGTAAGAGTTCATTTTTATCTCCGTGGTCTAGTGGTCATCATTTTTATCTCCGTGGTCTAGTGGTCATCATTTTTATCTCCGTGGTCTAGTGGTCATCATTTTTATCTCCGTGGTCTAGTGGTCATCATTTTTATCTCCGTGGTCTAGTGGTCATCATTTTTATCTCCGTGGTCTAGTGGTCATCATTTTTATCTCCGTGGTCTAGTGGTCATCATTTTTATCTCCGTGGTCAGCGTGCCTGGCTTCTACTCCGCGGGCCCAGGTTCGAATCGCGGACCGGGCAGTCGGTGTGCAGCTCACTCAGGTGTTCATCCTTCCTCTCGGACTGGTCAATAAATGGATACCTGGGGACACCTGGGGAAGGTAAACTGTGGTAACCCGGATGTCACACTGGCCCGGCGTGACTTGTTCTTCCCCACCACAGGCTCAAAGGGCTAACGGACCGGAGATGAGCACCGCCCCCACGCGCAGCTATAGCGTATGCACCCACCTTTACCTTTACCTTTTACAATTTTCCAAAGACTTATTCTTCCATATGATAGTACAAACTGGACTGGTGCGTACAAACTGGCGAACATCCCTTACGATACACTGCACGAATCCCTCCCTCGCTCCCTCCCCACCTCCCTTCCCATTTCTCCGGCGCACCTGAGGCCGGTAATTGGAGGGCAGGGAAAGTTAACGCGGGCCATCGGGAACGCCTAACTTCGTGGAGGCTGATTTAGCGGGCGACGAGGAGTGATGCGATTTCCGGGCGAGATGGTTCCCTAAAGTGGCTTACCGGCGCGGTCTGCTGGGAAAGAGGTTGGCGGTGTGAGGAGTTTAGGGTCCTTTGTAGAGATGAATTTGTTGTCATTTTTTTTCTTTCTTTCGCAGCGTGGTGCTGAATTGTTCAGTATGGTTTTGTTTTTGTTTTTTTCGAAGCGCGTTGGTAAATGATTGAGTTTGACTGACGGTTTTAGGGTTCGAATTAAGGGAGCGACAATTGAGAGTCTTGGGCCTTTCGAAGTGATGAATCTGGCTAATGTCAAGTGTTGTTTATATTTCTTTGTTCTGAAGCGTTAGAAAATATTAAAAAAAAAGTTAAGGTCATTTGCATTTTACGAGGATGACAGTGTGAAGAGTTCGGGGCAATTTGAAGGGATGAATCTGGCTAATGTTGAATATAGTTCTTTCTTTCTGTCACGAGTTAGGTAGGCACGAATTGCGTAGGAAAAAATAATTGAAACTTTGAAGATCATTTGTATTTGAAGAAGTTGACAGTTAGAGAGTTTATTTGAAGTGATGAATCTGACTAATGTTGAGTTTAGTTATTTTTTTTCCTTCTGAAGCGAGATGGAAAGTAATTAAAAGATCGAAAGTTGAAGGTTATTTGCATTTGAAAGGGTTGAGAGTTCGCGAGTTCAGGGTCGTTCTTGGTGATGAAGTGTTGGAAATTAATTAAAAGATTGACAATTTAAAGTCATTTGCATTTGAACGGGTAATAGTTTGCAGAGGTCAGGGTCATTCGAAATTTGATTAATGTTATGTTAGTTTCTTTTAATTGTTTCGTTAGTCGGGAAAAAGATTAAGGTTTGAAGGTTTAAAGTAATTTGTAGCTTAAGCGGCTGACGTTATATAAAATGCAGGGCTGTTTGAGGCGAAAAATTTTGATAATGTTGGGCTTAGTTTTTTTGCTTCGAAGCGCTTTGGAAAAATTTATTAAAGTTTGAAGGTAAAGATCGATCGCATTTGAAAAAGTTGACAATTCGAAAGTAGAGTCATTTTTAATGATGAATTTGGTCAGTATCATTTAGTTCGTTTTTTTTCTTTCAAAGCGCGTTGATAAGTAATAAAAAAAATAAAACGGAAAGCTTAAGGTCATTTGCATTTGAAGAGGACTTAAGAGTTTAATATATAAGTTCAGGGTCATTCGAAGTGATATATTTGGTTCATATTGAGCTCACTTTTTCATTTTTTTTTCAGTTTTGTGAGTTGTATAAAGGAGTTTAGAGTTTGAAGGTGGAAGTTCATTTGCATTTGAAGGTGTTGACAGTCTAGAGTTCAATGTCATTCGAAGTGATATACTTGGTTTATCGAGTTCACTTCTTCACAGTTTTCTTTTTTCATTTCTTTCTTGAGTTGCATAAAGGAGTTGAGAGTTTGAAGGTGATAGTTCATTTGCATTTGAAGGTGTTGACAGTCAAGAGTTTAGGGTCATTCGAAGTGATGAATTTGGTTTGTTGCGCTAATTTCTTCACATTATTTCTTTCTTTTGTGAGTTGCATAAAGGAGTTGAGAGTCTGAAGGTGGAAGTTCATTTGCATTTGAAAGTGTTGACAATAGAGAATTTAGGGTCATTCGAAGTGATGAATTCAGTTAATGTCGAATTTATTATTTTTTTTTTTCGTGGCGCGTCGAAAAGTTATTAAAAGATCGAAAGTCAAGGTCATTTGCATACATTTCGAAGGAGTTAAGAATTCGAGAGTTCAGGATCACTCAAAGGTATATATTTCGATAGTGATAAGTTAGTTATTTTTTTAATTGTCTCGTTAGTTGGAAAATGAATAGAACGTTTGAAGGTTTTAGGTCATTTGCATTTTAAGTGGTTGCCAGTGTTTCGAGTGCAGGGCCATTAAAAGGGATGAATTCGGTTAATGATTAGTTTAGTTTATTTTTCTTTATTCTGAAGTGAGATAGAAAGTAATTTAGTTTGTGTGTGTGTGTGTGTGTGTGTGTGTGTGTGTGTGTGTGTGTGTGTGTGTGTGTGTGAAGTGTTAAGGTCATCGGCATTAAAAGAGGATTTAAAAGTGTAATAGTTCTGGGTCATTTGAAGCGAGAAACTTGGTGAATATTGAGTTGCCTTTTATTTATTTATTTTATTTATTTATTATTATTATTATTATTTTTTTTGGTGAGTTGGAAAACAAGAGTTGAAAGTTTGAAGGCTTATACTCTCTTGCATTTGAAGGGGTTGACAGTTGTAAGAGAGGTTTTGAGTCATACGCAAGGGTTGGTTTACTCATTCATTCATTGAGAGCTGCCTGTAGCGCCGGTAGGCTCTCTTGATGGGCCTCTTGGACGATCCGAGCCCGTTAGTGGTGCAGGTGAATTTAAAGTGTCTGCAGTATTGTGTTGAATTTAAAGTGTCTGCAGTGATGTGTCGAATTTAAAGTGTCTGCAGTAATGTGTCGAATTTCAAGTGTCTGCAGTAATGTATGGAATTCAAAGTGTCTGCAGTAATGTGTCGAATTTAAAGTGTCTGCAGTAATGTGTCGAATTTAAAGTGTCTGCAGTAATGTGTCGAATTTAAAGTGTCTGCAGTAATGTGTCGAATTTAAAGTGTCTGCAGTAATGTATGGAATTTAAAGTGTCTGCAGTAATGTATGGAATTTAAAGTGTCTGCAGTAATGTATGGAATTTAAAGTGTCTGCAGTAATGTGTCGAATTTAAAGTGTCTGCAGTAATGTGTCGAATTTAAAGTGTCTGCAGTAATGTGTCGAATTTAAAGAGTCTGCAGTAATGTGTCGAATTTAAAGTGTCTGCAGTAATGTGTCGAATTTAAAGAGTCTGCAGTAATGTGTCGAATTTAGAGTGTCTGCCGTGATGTGTAACTCTTGCTTGTTTCATGCTGCCTCCCAGTGCTACACTTGACCGAAGCCGCTGAAGTAAGGGTTGATTGAAGCTCCGGACAACATGTGGGTAATCTGCCACTCGGGGATAGTTGAGGATTGTCCCCGTATTAAGATGGGACTATAGACCAGTTTTACAGTCCAGTACCGCAAGTTCGTCAGTGCCCAAACCAATTCAAATACTACGAAGATTCCCTGTATTGTGTTTGGGATTGATATAAGACGACGAAATTTTCACCAAACCACACAGAAAATTTTCTTCGTATCTTGTATTGAGAAGAAAAAAAACGGATCACTGAGGAAAAGGTAGTATGGTTTGAATTGAACTGAAGAAGGAAAACATGAAAGTAAGAGGGAAAAAAGAGAGAGAGAGAGAGAGAGTGAGAGAGAGAGAGAGAGAGAGGTCACCTTGTCCGCACGCTGCCCACCCGACCACCGACGCGTCCTCTGCACTCCCTCTCTCTATCTCTCACATTTATCTTAACATCATTTTCATTCCCTTTCCAGACTCTTGCCCATTCCTCTTTCCTTCCCACTTCCCATTCCACCCTTACGCAAGCTCTTTTCCTCCCCTTTTCAGCATCCCTTTCCGGCTCCCCGATCTCTGCCGCGGAAGACAAATACAGTTCCTCACGTTACTCTATATCATAACAAGCGATGCCTCACCATAGTCTACAGCCCCATCTCTCTCTCTCTCTCTCTCTCTCTCTCTCTCTCTCTCTCTCTCTCTCTCTCTCTCTCTCTCTCTCTCTCTCTCTCTCTCTCTCTCTCTCTCTCTCTCTCTCTCTCTCTCTCTCTCTCTCTCTCTCTCTCTCTCTCTCTCTCTCTCTCTCTCTCTCTCTCTCTCTCTCTCTCTCTCTCTCTCTCTCTCTCTCTCTCTCTCTCTCTCTCTCTCTCTCTCTCTCTCTCTCTCTCTCTCTCTCTCTCTCTCTCTCTCTCTCTCTCTCTCTCTCTCTCTCTCTCTCTCTCTCTCTCTCTCTCTCAGTAATGATCAATGGGCCGTTTAGGGGATCTTTATGTGCCCTCCAGCCTCGTGTTGATGTCTGTGTTTTCCTCGGCCATTTGATAAACGGAGCCGCCGCCAGGAATCTTAAGGAGTTCCTCGTAGATTTCCCCCAAGACGTCTGAGCCAAGAGTTTTTTTCAATTTATTTTTGCGCGTGTGTAAAGGAGCGGATCTTTGTTTTATGTATTTTTCTTCCCAACGCTTCCAGCAGCAATTTTGCCGTAACTGTTAAATGAAAGAACTGAGATTTATTAGACGGCTGACCCACAATTTTTTTTTTTTAATCTTTTATTGCGTGCGTGAAGAAGGGGGGCGATTTGTTTTACGTTGTTTTCTTTGTCTTGAAGCTTCCCCAAAATGTTATCCACATTAGTTTTGCCTTTACTGTTAAAACGAAGGAAATATAGAGAGAAACTGAGGTATAAGACGTATTTTTCTTTCTCTTAATTATAGCTTCCTAAATCGCAATCGAGAGGAGTTTTGGCATTACCGTTAAAATGAAAGATCTGTATAAAAGAACACTGAGACTTATAAGACGTTTTACCTAAGACTTTTTATTTGCTTATTTTCCGTGTATGAAGTAGAGTGGAGCTTTGTTCTGTTATTTTTCTGCGAGGAGGCTTACACGTTTTTATTTCGTTCATATTTTTGCTGTTAATATTTTTTTTTTCTATACGTGTGGATTTTTTTTTCTTTTTTTGTGTGTTTCTTTGTTGATTTTTTTCGTTCCATGTTTGTGTATTTCTCTCTCTCTGTCTGTGTCGGTGATTGTTGTTTCTCTGTTTGCGTCTGCCTGTCTGTTTGTTTGTGTGTGTATGTGTGAGTGTGTCATCAATAGTTTTTTGGCATTACTGTTAAAATGAAAAATATATATATAAAAACACATATTTATTAGACGTCTGGCCCACAAGTTTGTTTTTTTATCAGTTTTGCGTGTGCGAAGGAGAATGGATATTTCTTTTATTAGTTTTCTCTCTCTTTATCGTTCTCCAAATGCCATCATCAGCATTTTTGCCGTACCTGTTAAAACGAAAGAAATATATATGAGAAGAAAAACAGTGGGGAGATTTATGAGACTGGAACTTCATATATCTTTTAAAATGTCAAAAGAAGATTGCAGAAACTACAGAGAAAAAAATACGTGGATGAAAAGAGAAAAATAAGGATATAAATTAGTAAGAAAATAAATAAAACGGGTTAGAGAAACTTGTTTATAAGGAAAGGAAGAAAACAGAGAAAGACTCAATTGGAGGAAAACCAGAAAAAAACGATAGAAGTTTAATTGTAATCAGAAGGACGTTAAAGAAATCACTGTGAAACCTGCTTGATGTTAAGTAAAAGCAAGGATGTGGAGTCGGATATAAAAAAAAATTCAACTCCTACTTCGACTCCAGGAAATCTTTAACCCCTTGACCGGGTATTTCCTACAAGAAATCACCAAGCTACAGGAATGGAACAAAAAGTGGCTGCTACAATTCAATGAGGAAAAATGTAAAGTCATGCAGCTTGGGAGGGGAAATCCAGCATACCAGTACCACATGGGAAACACTCCACTATCCACCACAGAGGCAGAGAAAGACCTGGGACTATATGTGACCAGGCTACCAGGGAAGGAGAAACTCGTACCAATCGCAGCGGACGGGTTAAAGGTTATGACTCCAACTCCGACTCCGACCCCACCCCCTTCCCCTTCCCCTCTTCTGCAGTACAGTGGTAGGCAAATCAAACCCAGCCATACTACACAAGACGCCTCACCCATCCACACACCATCACGGGGTGGGAGAAATTTTTACCGACTCCGATTCTGACTTCGACAGCGACTCCACTCCCCTGAGCAAAAGGAAGGTAAAGATGGGTAGAAAAGAACGTAGATTAAAATAGACAACTATCCCCTATTCTTTGACAACACCCAGCTATCACCTTCCTCAACACTAAACATCCTCGGTCTATCCTTAACTCAAAATCTCAACTGGAAACTTCATATCTCATCTCTTACCAAATCAGCTTCCTCGAGGCTGGGCGTTCTGTACCGTCTCCGCCAGTTCTTCTCCCCTGCACAGTTGCTGTCCATATACAGGGGCCTTGTCCGCCCTCGTATGGAGTATGCATCTCATGTGTGGGGGGGCTCCACTCACACAGCTCTTCTGGACAGAGTGGAGGCTAAGGCTCTTCGTCTCATCAGCTCTCCTCCTCATACTGATAGTCTTCTACCTCTTAAATTCCGCCGCAATGTTGCCTCTCTTTCTATCTTCTATCGATATTTCCACGCTGACTGCTCTTCTGAACTTGCTAACTGCATGCCTCCCCCCCTCCCGCGGCCCCGCTGCACTCGACTTTCTACTCATGCTCATCCCTATACTGTCCAAACCCCTTATGCAAGAGTTAACCAGCATCTTCACTCTTTCATCCCTCACGCTGATAAACTCTGGAACAATCTTCCTTCATCTGTATTTCCTCCTGCCTACGACTTGAACTCTTTCAAGAGGAGGGTATCAGGACACCTCTCCTCCCGAAATTAACCTCTGATTTTGGACACTCCTTTAACCTCTGTTCGGGAGCAGTGAGTAGCGGGCCTTTTTTTCTTTTTTTTTCTTTGCGCCCTTGAGCTGTCTCCTTAGCTGTAAAAAAGAAAAAAAAAAAAAAAGAAAAGACAAGAGAAGGATTACAGAAACGAAAAAAATGAGCGCATGGAATAAAAATGTCGAGTAGACTAACAACTGATTTAGAAGGAAAGACGGTCAGAATATAAAATCGAAGTAGACTACAAAGAAAGAAGAAAAAAAGTAAGTGAAGATCTAAGAACATAAACAGAACTAGAACGTCAATAAAGTACAAAAATAGGAAAAAACAAACAAATAAATGAACGAAAAACTTGAAATAGAAGAAAAAAAACTAGTAACCAGAGTTTAAACAATAGAAAACGATTTGGATGGAATACAATACAAAAATAAAGGAGAAAAAAACTGGAAATCAAAGAACACAAACAACAACAAAAAAATGGATTACAGAAAAGAAAAAAGGGGTTGAAAATAAAGAAACGTGAAAAATAAAATTCAAACGGAAATAGAATAATATAAAAAGAAAAAAAATGACCTGAAAACCATAGAAAAAAATGAATGGAAACAAAATAAAAAGGACCTAAAAATTAACGAAGAAAACACGAATGCCAAAAAAAGAGAAAAAGCAGAAACTGGAAAAATAAAAAAAATACAGGAAAATACATTGAAAAAAAAATTAGAGTGCAAAAAGTAGAGCAAAATAAGTAAAATAAAAGTAAAAAGAAACCGGAAATAAAGAAAAAAACAAAAAGGAAAAAAGAAAGTAAAAAAAAAAGTACAGCAAAATACGTAAAAAAAAAATCAGTACTAAAAATGAAGTAAAGTAAGTAAAGTAAAAGTAAAAAAAAAACGGAAATAAAGAAAAAAACAACAACAAAAAGGAAGAGAAAGAAAGTAAAAAAATAAAAACGAAAAACCAACTTGAAATCAAAGAACAGGCCGGTAAATGGACGAGGTGGTGGCGGCGGCGGCGGGGACGATGATGGTGGCGGCGAAGGAAGACTAGAGAGAGAGGGCCGGAAGGTATATGGGCGTAGTTTGGAAGTTTGTAGTTTCTGCCACTCTACTGAATGTCCTCGATTTGTCTACGGAAATGGCAAAAGCCCCGAAAGAGGATGTCCAATATTGATTCACCTGAGAGACGAGGTTACGGCCGGAGAGACTTTGAAAGGACCGCTGGAAAAGAAGAAAGGAAGAAAGAACAGTTTGGCTTGTGTTAAAATATAGAAATGAAAGACAAATGAAGGTTAAATTATAGAGGGAGGTTTTCATATGATCTTAGGATGCGGAAATTATAGAGAGAGGCTTCCATATGATCTTAGGATGCGGAAATCATAGAGAGAGGCTTTCATATGATCTTAGGATGCGGAAATTATAGAGAGAGGCTTTCATATGATCTTAGGATGCGGAAATCATAGAGAGAGGCTTTCATATGATCTTAGGATGCGGAAATCATAGAGAGAGGCTTTCATATGATCTTAGGATGCGGAAATTATAGAGAAGAAAGGAAGAAAGAACAGTTTGGGTTGTGTTAAAATATAGAAATGAAAGATAAATGAAGGTTAAATTATAGAGAGAGGTTTTCATATGATCTTAGGATGCGGAAATCATAGAGAAGAAAAGAAGAAAGAACAGTTTAGCCTGTGTTAAAATATAGAAATGAAAGATAAATGAAGGTTAAATTAGAGAGAGGTTTTCATATGATCTTAGGATGCGGAAATCATAGAGAAGAAAGGAAGAAAGAACAGTTTGGGTTGTGTCAAAATAGAGAAATGAAAAGTAAATGAAGGTTAAATTATAGAGAGAGGTTTTCATATGATCTTAGGATGCGGAAATTATAGAGAAGAAAGGAAGAAAGAACAGTTTGGGTTGTGTCAAAATAGAGAAATGAAAGATAAATTAAGGTTAAATTATAGAGAGAGGCTTTCATATGATCTCAGGAAGCGGAGAGAAGAAAATGAACATGTTAGGTTGTGTAAAAACCTATAAAAATGGAAGTTATATGAGGGGAGGAGGTTTTGAATGGACCAATGGAAAAGAAGAAAGAAAAGAAAGAATAGTTTGTGTTGTGTAAAATTAAAAGAAAAGTAAAACTGAAAGATAAATCAAAGTTGAAACAGGAGGGAGAGGCTTTTAAAGGACCCCAGAAAACGAAGAAAGAAAAAAAAGAACAGATTGATATATGTGAAAAGGAAAAAAAAGAAATGAAAGAGAAATGAAAGTTGGCTTAGAAGGAAAGGCTTTTAAAGAGCCCCAGATAACGAAGAAAGGAAAAAAAGAAAACGGTTAGGGTTGTGTTGAAATATAGAAATGAAAGGAATGGAAGTTAAATCAGACGAAGGTGCTTTGAAACGATCCCAGAAGAGCAGGTTTGTGAAAATTTATAAAAATGAACCTTGTATCAGAGGAAGGGGCTCTGAAAGGACCACAGGAGAAAGAAGGAAGAAAGAAGATCAATTTGGCTTGTGTAAAATTAGGAAAAAATTGAAATAAAAGATATATCAGAGTTGAAACAGAATGAGAGTTTTTTTTAAAGGACTCCAGAAAACGAAGAAAGGAAGATAGAACAGTTTGGGTTGTGTAAAAATATAGAAATGAAAGGAATGGAAGTTCATCAGAGGAAGGTGTTTTGAAACGATCCCAGAAGAACATGTTTGTGAAAAAATGATTAAAATGAAAGTTGTGTCAGAGGAAGAGGCTTTGAAAGGTTCCCAGAAATAGAAAAAATAAAAACATTTTGAGTTGTAAAAATTGTAGAAATGAAAGGTAAATGAAAGATGTGCTCGTATTAAAAGGAGAGGCATTTAAAGAACCTGAGAAAACGAAGAAAGGGAAATGAATAAAGAAAGAACAGTTTGGATTGCGTGAAAATAAAAGAAAGATTGAAATGGAAGATAAGTGAAAGTTCAATTAGGAGAGGTTTTCATATGATCTCACAACGTAGAAAGTAAGAGAAAAAAAAACCATGTTGGTTTGTGAAATATTAGGCTGAAACTAAGGAGAAGGGAAGGCTTTCAAAGAACTCCAGGCCGATGAAAGAAAGAAAAAATCAGATTGTGAAATAAGATAGAAATGAATGGTAATAAATAAGGAGATGATTTCAAAGGGTCCCAGATTAAAGAGACGATGGAATACATTAGGTCGTGTAAAGAAAAAGAAATGAAAACAGTATCAGAAGAAAAGTCTTTTAAATGATCCTAGGCCGAAGAAGAAAGAAGTAACAGTTTGGGATGTAAAAGAAACATAAATTTGAAAGCTGCATCAGGATTCCAAAATAAAGAAGAAACAAAGAACAGACTAGGCTGTGTAAAAATAAGACCGAAAGGAAATATAATAAGAGGAAGATGCCTTGAAAGAATCCCAGAAGAACAAGAAAGAAAGAACAGGTTAGTGAAAAAAAAGATAAAAATGAAAGAAAAAAATGCTGTGAAAGGATCCCAGAAGAAAATAAGTTTATGAAAAATGATAGATGAAAAAAAATGAAAGTCGTATTAGAGAAAAAGAGGTTTTGAAAAGTTTCCAGTTGAAGGAGAATGCAAGAACAAATTGGGTGGTTTAATGAAATAGGCAAAAATTAAAGCTGTATCAAAAGGAGAGACTCTCAAAAGATATCAGGCTGAGGAAGAAAGAAAGAACAGGTTGAAATACGTAAGAATGATAAATTGGAAAGTTTTATCAAGGTCTCAAGTTGAAGGAAAAAGTGCAGATTGGGTCGTGTAAAAAAGAAACAATTGATACTCATATAAATATCTTACTTCGTTCTCCACCTCTTCTTCCACTCCTTCGAAGATACTGCTCTTCCCAGTTTTCTCCCTCCTTTCTCCTCACTAATACAATGATGTTTCTGTTCCCTTTTTTGTATTTTCTCTTCCATCTAAAAATATCTTCCTCGTTCTCCACCTCCTCCTCCGTCGTTTCCTCAAAGATACTGTTTTTCCCTGTTTTCCTCCCTCCTTTCTCATCACCTAATGCAATGATGTTTCTTTTTTCCTTTTCCGTATTTTTTCTTCCTTCTAAAAACATCATCTTCGTTCTCCTCTTCCTCTTCCTTTACTCCTTCAAAGATACTGTTTTCCTCTGTTTTTCTCTCCCTTCTTTCCTCCTCCCAATCCAGTGATGGTCTTGTTCCCTTATCTGTATTTTCTCTTCTATATATAAACTTCTTCCTCCTTCTCCACCTCCTCTTCCTTCACTCCTTCAAAGATACTGTTTTTCTCCCTTTTTCTCCCTCCTTTCTCACCCAATGCAATGATGTTTCTGTTTCCTTTTCTGTATTTTCTCTCCTGTCTAAAAACATCATCTTCGCTCTCCACTTTCTCTTCATCCAGTCCCTCCGTCAGTCTCCTCCAAGATACTGTTTTCTCCCTGTTTTTCTCTTTTCTCCTCTCCTAATCCAATGATGTTTTTGTTCTCTACTCTGTATGTTCTCTTCTGTCAAAAAACATCTTCGTTTTCCTCTTCCTCTTCCTCCACTCTTTCAAATATACTGTTTTTCCCTGTTTTTCTCCCTCCTTTCTCCACACCTAATGCAATGACGTTCTTGTTCTCTACTCTGTATTTTCTCTTCTATCTAAAAGCATCTTCCTCGTTCTCCACCACCTCTTCCGCCACTCCCTCGAAGATACTGTTTTTCTCCCTTTTTCGCCCTCCTTTCTCCACACCTAATGCAATGATGTTTCTGTTATCTCTTCCGGATTTTCCCTTCTTTCTAAAAACACCTTCGTTCTCCTCTTCCTCCTCCTCTTCCGTCAGTCCTTCAAAGATGCTGTTTTCCCCCGTCTTTCTCCACCCTTCCTCTCAGCCTCGCACGCGTCTCATGTCTCCAGTTTAATATCGCTGGAAACTTCACAGAACGCACTGCTTTATATCATTGTGGACTGACCTTTTTCACCCCCGTCTTGTCTTCTTGTTTTCTTCTTATTTCTCCCTTAGTAGACTTCTTCCGTTTTGTCTTTCCTTCCTCTCTTTCCTTCTTTTATTCCTTCTTTATTAGACCTCTCTCACCATTGTCTGTTCTTTCTTCTCTCTCCTTCTCCTTTTCCTCCTTTATTTGACCTATTTCACCCTTTGTCTTGTCTTCCTTTCCTCTTTTTTCTTCCTTTATTCCTTTCTCAACAGGCCTCTCTCATCCTCTTTCTTGTCTTCCTTTCCTTTTTGTTTCTATTATTCCTCCGTCAGTAGATCTCTTTCAACCTTTTCTTGTCTTACTTTCCCTCTCTATCCTTCCTTATATTCCTCCCTTTCTCTCCTGCCTTCCTTCCTTCCCTTTTTCCCCGCCGTCAGTAGATCTCTTTCAACCTTTTCTTGTCTTACTTTCCCTCTCTTTCCTTCCTTTTATTCCTCCTTTTCTCTCCTGCCTTCCTTTCTTCTCTTCTTCCCTTCGTCTATTCCTCCCTCATTAGACCCCTTTCACCCTTGTCTTCCTTTCCTTTCTTTTCTTCGCTTTTTCATACCACAATAAATCTCTTTCATCCTTGTCTTCCTCTCCTTTTTATCCTTCTCTTTTACCTCCGTCAGCAGAACTCTTAAGCCTTTTGTCTCTTCTTTTCCCATCTTTCTTTAGCTTATTTTTCCCTCCTTTCCCTCTCTTTCCTTCGCCTATTTCTCCCTCTCTGTCTTGTCTTTCTTTCAGTTCTTTCTCCTTCGTTTTTTCCTCCGTCAGCAGAACTCTTTCGCCTTTTGTCTCTCCTTCTTTTCCTATCTTTCTTTCGCTTATTTTCCCTCTTCTTCTTTCCCTTTCTTTCCTTTTCTTATTCGTTCCTCAGTAGACATCTTTCCTCCTTGTCGTGTCTTCCTTTCCTTTCTTTCTCTTTTTTCTTTCACCCCCAACAGACTTCTTTCACTCTCTTCCTTGGCTTTTCCTCTCTGTCCTATTTTCATTCCTTCCTCAGTAAGTTTTTCACCCTCTGTTTTGTCTTTCTTTCCTCTCTTTTCTTCGCTTATTTCTCTCTTTCCCCTTTGCCTTCCTTTCTTCCCTTCGCTTCGCTTGTCCCTCCCTCAGCATCCCGCACTTAAAGACTCACCTTCCATACATAGAGATTTAAAGAAGAGTACCAAACTAGAGAGGGAGAAGGCGTGACCCTCTATTGTTTTTCCTCATTTATACTGATCCAGAAAGGGACGGCGGGTGTCTTGTCCCACTCCGTCCCTGCCAGAGAGAGGAGAACCCTGCTAAATGGCTTTACAACACTCCTGATGCTTTACGACGCCCTCCACACCTAAAAACAGGCCTCCGCAGCGCTATGTCTTCAGGAACGACCGCCATCCATCCAACACTTTCTTAGGACTCGTTTGACCCAAGTAAAAGCCTTTGGAGACCCGCGAACCGAGTGTGGAGTGTCGGTGCCGCTGGTGCCCTCAAGTGTCGCCAAAGACAAGCCCTCACCTCTAAGAGAAATGACCCCCGTTGCCCTATATCTTAAGGAATGACCGCCATGTATCCAGCACTTTCTTCAAAACTCGTGTTGACTCGTGTAAAAGCCTTTGTAGACCCTCGAACCAAAGACAAACCCTCCGCCCCTAAAATAAAGCCCCTCCCCCCCCCCCCCCGTGGCTCTATATCTTAAGGAACGTCTGCCATGTATCCAACACTTTCTTCAGGACTCGTGTTGACTCAAGTAAAAACTTTTGTTGACCCTCGAACTGACTGTGTGTGTGTGTGTGTGTGTGTGTGTGTGTGTGTGTGTGTGTGTGTGTGTGTGTGTGTGTGTTGGGGGGGTGGGATAGTGGTGCTGCTGCCCTTTAGTGTCCCCAAAGTCAAGCTCTCTACACCCAAAAGAAAGGCCTCCTGGGTCGCTACTTCTTAACCCCATCCATCCAACACTTTCTTCAGGACTCGTGTTGACCCAAGTAAAAGCCCTCGGAGACCCGCGAGCCAAGTGAGGCGTTGGTTGTGCTTGTGCCTCTCGTGTCCCCAAAACCAAGCCCTCTACATCTGAAAGAAGGCCTCTCTCGGTGCTATATCATAAGGAACGACCGCCATCCATCCAGCACTTTCTTCAGGACTCGTGTGAGGCGATGCTGTTGCCCTTTGTTTTTCAGGCGCTGCCTACATCGCCGAGGCAGCGCCGGTAGGCTTTCTTGAGGGGTCTCTTTAAGACGACCCCTGCCCGTTAGTGGTGCAGGCGAACTCTATTTATAGTGGCTGCTATGATGTATGACTTGCTTGGCCCATGCTGTCCCCCGGTGCTCCACTTGAACGAAGTAGCTGAAGTTAGGGTTGATTGAAGATCTGGGCAGCATGTGGGTGATCTTCCGCCATTCGGCGATGGTTGAAAATTGTCAGCGTGAATCGGTGGGACTCAAGCCTAGGTCTCCGGGCTCACCACGCCCACACGCTGACCACTCGGCCACAGCCTCCCACGGCCAGTGTAACATCCGGGTTACCAAAGTTTGCCTTCCCCCGGTATCCCCAAGTTTATCGACCAGGACAAAAGAAAGGGTGGACAGTCCTGGCTGGACTGTTAGCCGGCTGCCTGGGTCGAGATTCGAACCTGGACCCGGGGAATCGTGGTAAGGGCCGCTAATCACTTTAACAAGGAGCAAGAGAGTAGTCCCTCTGTCGTCTACCGAACATGACGTTGTCCATAACTTTCTGGAGAGACTTTAGGTTCTGAGTGTTTTTTCAAGCTAGTAGCTCGAGTCTGTAATCGGAGGAAACAATATCAAGGGCTGAGTAAGTTCCGTCATCTCTCATCATTGTGGTTCAGGGTGTTGTCTGGACTTGTCATGATGGGATAGACAAACACCGAATAAATTGAAATCCGTACGTTCTTTGGGAAGAAACGGAATACGAACATGTATCCTCTAGCGTGATACAAGACGGGCGTGAACTGTTCTGAGAGGCCCTGGGAGGCAGCGAAGACAAGCTGCTGACACTACGGGCTTAACATTGACTATATCCAAACAAGCATTACCCAAAATCACCATCATCAGTCATGCCTCGAAAACGTTACCAAGACATTTTTTTTTACTTTATTCGAGTTTTTCTACGATTTTAAAGACCCTGATGGGAGTTTAAGCATCCGAGGAAAGATTTATTACAGGATTTACTTATTGTTGGTTACCTGAACTCTGCCTGTCATGGCCCCCCAGCGGCGATGTAATCTTTTTTTTTTTTTCGTGTTGATAGATTTCGTTTTGGGGATGTTAGGTTCTGGAAGGGATTTTGAACTTCCTGCCAGACATTTTTTTCTTCTACACTTTTCATCTTTTACTTAGTTTTCGTTTTCTTCTTTTTCTTTTTCCTTTCTTTTTGTTCTTTTCTCTTATTTTCTTTTTTCTTTCTTACTTTTCTTCTTCTCTTTCTTCTTTTTCTTTTTCATCTTTTTCTTTTCCTTTCTTTAATTTTCTTCTTTTACTTTGTTTTTTTCATCTTTTTCTTTTCCTTTCTTTATTTTCTTTTTTTCTTTTCTTTCTTTTTCTTTCTTTTTTTTTCTTTTCTTTTTCTTTCTCTTCCTTCTCTTTATTAATTTTCTTTTTCTCCCTCTTCCTTTTCTTCTTCTTTCTCTTCTTTCTCTTCTTCTTCTTCATTTATCTGTTTAATATTATTTCCTCTTCTTCAAATTCTCTTTTTTTCCTCTCGTTTCGTCTCTGCCTCTTGCCTCTTCTTTTCTTCTTTAATATTTATCGCCTACACATTAATATCCCTCTTCTTCTTTCCCCTCTTCCTCCTCCTCCAGTTTCTTTTCCCCTTTATCTATCATTCGTTTCCCTCTTCTTTCTCCCCCTCCTTCTCGATCTCTTCTTTCTCCTTTTCCTATTCTTTCCTATTTTTTCCATCTCATCTTTCTCTACTTCTTCCTTCTTTTCTTCCTCTTCCCTTTTTTTGTTTCCCTCTTCTTTCTTCTCTCCCCTTTTAGTACTTCTCTTCTTTCTCGTTTTCTTTTTCCTCCTCTTCTTTTCCACCTCATACTCTTCTTCTTCCTCTTCCTCCTCTTTCAAATACTCTTCCGCACTTTTTATCGCTTCCCTCCACTTCCTCTTTCTCCCCTTCCTTGCCTTACTCTTCCTTCCTCTCCTTTTCATCCTCCTCTTTTCTATTTCATATTCGTCTTTCTCTTCTTCCTCCTCCTCGTCTTCCTCCAGCTCCTCCACTTTCTCTTATGATCGTTTCCTTCTTCTTCTTTCTCCCCCTTCTAGTCCTTCTCCGCCTCCTCTTTCTCCTCCTTTTCCTCCTTTTCTTTTCAATCTCATATTCGTCCTCTGCGCACCTCACTCTGTATTTGTCAGCGAAATTGTATTCATATTTCTATTTCTTTTTTTCCTTCCTATCTTGGCTGTCTTCCTCCTCCTCCTCCTCCTCCTCCTCTTCTTCCTCCTTCACCTTCTCCTTCTCCTCCTCTTCTCCCTCTCGGCCGTATGGTAAGGGGACAGTTCACCTTTATAACTTTTTCTCTGCTCCCTCCTCCCCGCTCCACGTATGACCCCTCCTTCTGTCACTCTTCTTCCTCCTCCTCCTCTTCCTCTTCTTCCTCTCGGTGGTATGGGAAGGGGGACAGTTTACCTCCTCGCTTTTTTTCTTCTCTTTCCTCCTCCCCTTTCTTCCTATGCCTCTTCCTCCTCCTCCTCCTCCTCCTCCTCCTCCTTCTCCTCCTCCTCTTCCTCCTCCTCCTCCTCCTCCTCCTCCTCCTCCTCCTCCGCGATAACTGTGACAAATGTTCTCTTCCGTGGCTGTTTAGGAAGTCGTCCAGCTGTTCTCTTCTCTGTCTGTCTGTTTGTCTATTATCGCTCTGTTTGTCTGTTCTGTTGTCTTTGCTGTTGTTCTTGTTTTTCTTTCTCTCTTTGTTGCTGTTTTTGTCTGACGTGTTTTGTTTGTTTGTTTGTTTGTTCCTGTTTGTTGTATTGATTGTTGGCTGTTTCTTGTTTTTTTTTTATTTCTGTTGTTGTTTTTTGTTATTCTCTGTTGTTCTCCGTTGGTTGTTCTTTTTTGTCAGGAGGAGGAGGAGGAGGAGGAGGAGGAGGAGGAGGAAGAGGAGGAGGAGGTATAGAAGGAAGGAACGAAAAAATTAAATAAGAAAGGAAGGACGAAAGGAAGGAAGGAAGGAAGGAAGAAAAAAAACAGAAAGAAAGAAAAAACAATTAGATAGAAAGAAAGAAAGAGAGAAGGAAACAAGGAAAGAGATGGATGGATAGATGGATAGATGAAGGGGAATAAGGAAGGAAGGGAAAAAGAAAAAAAAGATTGAAAGAAAGAAAGAATGAAGGGCAGAAAACAGGGAAGGAACGATCGATGGATGGATGGATAGATGGATGGAAAGAAGAAGGGAAGGAACGAGGGAAGGAAGGAAGAAGGTATGGAACGATGGGAGGAAGGAAGGAAAGGAGGGAGCAAGGAAGGATGAAAGGAAGGAAGGAAGGAAGAAGGGATTGAATGAAGGAACGAACGAAAGTAAGAAAGAAAGAAAGAAAGAAAGAAAGAAAGAAAAAGAAAGAGAGAAGGGCAGGAGAAGCTTATATAGTCTGTGATATATTTTATTGCTAATGTTATTTTTCTTCAAAGTGTGATGCTGACTCTTATGTGGATATTAAGAGGAGTAGGAGGAGGAGGAGGAGGAGGAGGAGGAGGAGGAGAGGGAGGGGGAGGAGGAAGAGAAGAAGGGAAAGATGAAGGATGAGAAGAAAGATGAAGAGAAGAGGAGAAAGACGAAAGAAGAAGAAGAAGAAGAGAAAGAAGAAGAAGAAGAGGAAGAAAAAGAAGAGGTTGCAAAAGAAGACGAAGAAGGAGAGAAAAAAGAAGAAAATGAAGAAGAGGAGAATGAAGAAGAAGAAACATAAGAAGAAGAAGAAACAGAAAAAAAAGAATCAGGGGAAGAAACAACAGAAGAGAAAAACAAGAAAACGAATAGAAAAAAAACAAGAAAAAAAACAAGAAAAAAACAATAAAAAGAAGAAAAAAAAGAAGAAGAGGAAAAGAAAGAAGAGGACAAGGAAGATGAAAAAAAGGAGAAAGAGTAGGAGGAGGAGAATCACTAAAAGATAGAACCACGAGGAAAAGAGAAGAGAAAAAAAAGAAACAGAAGTAACAGAAAGAAACAGAAACAGGAAGAAAAAAAAAAACGGATAAGAAAGAGGAAATATTCGATGTATCAGTTCATCATTATTTTCCTCCTCCTCCTCCTCCTCCTCCTCTTCCTACTTCCAAATAACAAAGAACAAAAAAAAAAATAATACAAAACAATAAAAAAGAAGAAGACGCCTGGGGGGGATATGATTCAGGTCTTCAAGTACCTAAAGAACTTCAGTAACGTCGAGCACTCCAAGCTCTTTGAGTTACAGCCCAACTCAAGAACTAGAAACAACGGCCTGCCCATTCACGCGAAGCGATGCAACACAGATGTTGGCTGGAGTTTCTTCTCTAACCGCATCATATGCCATTGGAACGACCTCCCTGCTGAAGTAGTAAGTGCAGAAGCCATCAACTCCTTCAAACATCGCATCGACCGTCACTTCATGACAACAGGAGTGAACTGGAAATACGCACCGAAATGCCTTGAACTGCTCTGCAGGCACCATGCAAGTGACTGTCAGGCAGATCATCACGGCTCTACAGCAGGCAACCTCGTAATGAGCCAATAGGCTTTCTGTTGCCTGTCATTCCATGTTTCAATGTTTCCATGTTTCCTCCTCTTCCTCCTCCTCCTCTTCCTCTTTCTTCTCCTCCTTACTCCTTTCTCTTCTGTTTTCTTTGCCTCGCTTCTCCTCTACTCTCATTTACTTCCTCTTGTCTTCGTGTCTTCTCGTTTCTCGTCTGCTTCATTGTTTTCTCTTTCTTAGTTTTTCCTTTCTTGTTTTCTTTGTTTTCTCCCTCTCTTGTTTTCTTTGTTCCCTTTCTCCTCCTCTGCTGTCTTCTTCCTCATCCTCTTCTCTTTCTCTTTTACTTATTTTGCTTCTCTAGTGTTACTCTCTCTTTCATCATTCTTCGTTTTCCTCTTCTTCGTCTTCCACTTTCTTCTTCCTTTTTTTTCTCTTCTCTCCCTTTTTCGTTCTTTTCAATTCTTTATTCTCCCTCTCTTCCTCTTCTTACTCCTCTTTGTTCTCATCTTCCCTCTCTTCTTCTTCTTCTTTATCTTTCGTTTCCTTTTATTGTTTCTTCCCTCTCTCCCTTCTCCGCTGTCTGTCATTCTTGGTAGTCTTTCTTTTGTTCTCATTCTCTGTGACTCCTTTTGTCATTCTCCTGTTGTCTTTCTGTTTTCCCTGTTCGTCATTCTCTCCTTTTAGTTATTCTTAATCATTCTTAATCATTCTTAGTCATTCTTGTTGCGATCATTCTGTTGTCATTCTCTATAAATTTTTGTCCTCATTTTCCTTTTGTTGTTCTGTCCTTCCTGTTGTCATTTTCCTTTTTGCCGTTGTCTGTTCATTCTTGGTTATCATTCTGTTCATTCTGTTCTTTTCAGCATTCTCCTCTTCTTCTTCCACTTCCTCCTCCTCCTTGTGATTTACCTTTTTATTTCTTGTCTAATCTCCTTCTTTTCCTTCTCCTCCTCTTCCCCTTTTTCTATTTCTTCATTTTACTTCTTTTTTTTTCTTTTCGTTTTCTCCCTCCCTTTCCTTTTCTTCCATCTTCCTCCTCCTCCTCCACCTCCTTCTCTTCCCCTTTATTTTATTTCTTCCTTTTACTCCTTTTCCTCTCTTCGTATTCTCCCTCCTTTTCCTCTTCCTCCTCGTCTTCCTCCCCCTCCAACTCTTCCTTCTCCTCTTCCCCTTTTTCCATTTCATTTAACTCTTCTCTTCGTTGTCTCCTTCCCCTTCCTTTTCCTCCTCGTCTTCCTCCTCCTCCACCTCCTCTCGCTTCTCCTACACCTCTTCCTCCTCCTCCACCTCCTCTCGCTTCTCCCACACCTCTTCTCCTTCCTCCTTCTTCCTCTCTGTCAGTCCTGTCGCCATTCTGTTGTCATTCTGTTATTCCTGTTCTCATTCTCCCGCTATCTGTTTTTATCTGTCTTGTTTGTCGTTTCGCCGCCAGAGTCCAGGACGATTTACAGAGGTCCTTCCCGTTGTTGTGTCCAGGGTCGGTCCAGGAAGGGAAGGGCCGAGCCGTGTCCAGAGGGTCCAGAAGAGTCCATTCTATTTCCTTCCTTCCTCCTCCTCCGTCTCGACTCATTATTCTCCTCCTCCTCCTCCTCCTCCTCCTTCTACCTCTTCTTCTCCTTCTTCGTGATTCGTTAGTCTCTCTCTCCTTGCTCCTCCTTTCTTCGTCTTCCGTTTTTTCTTCCTCTCACTCTCTTCTCCGTCTTTTTTTTATATTTTTCGATTCATTATCCTCTTCCTTCTATTCCTCCTCCTTTCTCCTTCTTTTCGATTCTTTATTCTCCTTCTCCTCCTCCTCCTCCTTCTTCTTTTACCTCTTCTTCTCCTTCTTCGTGATTCATTAGTCTTCCACTTTTCTTCGTTCTCCTCTTCTTCGTCTTTCGCTTCTTCTTCCCCTCTCTCTCTCTCTCTCCATCTCTCTCATCCCACTCTCTCCTCCTCCTTCTTCTTCTCGAGTCTTTATTATCTTCCATCTTTTCTTCCTCCTCCTCCTCCTCTTTCTCATCTTCTATTACTTTTTCGTCTTCATTTTTCGTTTTTATTTTTTATTTTATTTTCGTTTAACACATTTACCTCTTCCTCCTTCTCGTCTCACTTCTCTTTCTCTTCTTCTTTCTCCTCTTCCTCTTTCTGCTTCGTTTCCTCTGCCTCTTTTCTTCTCTTTTCTCTCTCTTCTTATTTCGTAACACTCCTTCTCTGTTCCTTCTCTTTCTAATTCCTTCTTTCGTATCAGTCTTTCCCTTTCATCTCTTTCTTTTCCTATCCCTTTTTCCTCCTTCTCCACCTCTTCCTGTTTCTCCTTCCTTCTGTTCCTTTCTTTCTCCTTTTTCTCTCTCCTCTTTCTCCTTTTCTTTTTTCTCCTTTTCTTCTTCCTCCTTGTCTTCTTTCTTCTTTCTTCTTCCTCCTTTTCCTTTTCCTTCTGTTCCTTTTTTTTTTCAGTCTCCTCCTTCTCCTCCTCTTTTTCCTCCTTTTCTTCTTCCTCCTTGTCTTCTTTCTCCTTTATTCTTCCTCCCTTTCCTCTTTGTCCTCCTTTTCTTCCTCCTCCACTTTCTCCTCTTCATGAATTTCCTTTTATTTCCTGTTTCTCTTCCTCCTCCTCACCATCTTCCTTTCCTTTCTTTATTCCTTCCTTTCTATTCCTTACATAATTTTTTTTCTTGCATTTTCCTTTTCTTCCTCTTTTTTATCTTCCTTCTTTTCCATTTTATTCCTTTTCCATTCTGTTTCCTTCTTTTCTTTTTCTCTTTTTTTCTTCTCCTCCTCTCCTCCTCTCTCGCGCCCACTTCTTGATGAGGCGTTTATCTCCTTCTCTCCCTCCTCCCCTCTTCCTCTTCTTCTTCTTCCCTTCTTCTTCCTCCATTTCCCTCCTTCGTCTTCCTTCCTCCCTCACGCCGTGTGTCTCCAAGCCCCTAGGTATAATTTTTCCTCCTTCTCTCCTTCTCTCCTCCTCCTTAATTTCATCCGTTTCTGTCCTTCCTCCTCCTTCGCCTTTTCCGCCTCCTCCTCTTCCTCTTCCTCTTCCTCCACTTCGTCCTTCTCTTGATTTACGTTTTATATCCTGTTTCATTTCCTCCTCCTCCTCCTCCTTCACCTCCTCCTCTTCCTTCTCTTCCTCTTTTTTTGCTTCTTCTTCTTTTTTTCTTTTCGTTTTCCTCCCTCCCTTTCCTTGTCTTCCTTCTCCTCCGCCTCATCTTCCCTCACCTCCTCTTTTTCTTCTTCTTCCTCCTCCTCCTCCTCTTCAAATTAATGTAAGGAGGAATTTGTTGTTCCTATAGACTTAGTTTTTTTTCTCTCTCTCTCTCTCTCTCTCTCTCTCTCTCTCTCTCTCTCTCTCTCTCTCTCTCTCTCTCTCTCTCTCTCTCTCTCTCTCTCTCTCTCTCTCTCTCTCTCTCTCTCTCTCTCTCTCTCTCTCTCTCTCTCTCTCTCTCTCTCTCTCTCTCTCTCTCTCTCTCTCTCTCTCTCTCTCTCTCTTTTTCCTTCATATTCTTCTTAGTTCCATCTGTTTATCGTTTTCTTTTCTCTTTCACTCTTTCTACTTTCATTTTATTCTTCCTTTTTGCTTTCATTCTATCCTTCTCATTTTCCTTTGTCTTTCTTTCCTTCTCTTTTTTTCCTTCATTCCTTCTTTCTCTCACTTTTTTATTTCTTTTTTTAATGTTTCTATCTATATCTTTATTGTCTCTTTCCTTTCATCATTCCTTCTTTCCCTTTTTCTTTTTCCTTCATTTCTTTTTCTCTCTTCTTTTTTCTCTTTCTCTTTCCTTCTTCCCGCGTTCTCTCTCTTCCTTTCCCTTTCCCTGTCTCTCTCTCCTTCTCTCTCTTTCTTTCTTATTCCTTCTTTCGTATGATTATCTTTTCGTCTCTTTCTTTTTCTCTTCCCTTTATCCTCCTCCTCCTCTTCCTATTCTTCCTCTTCGTAGCCTCCCTCTCCTTCTCCACCTCCTTCTCCCTCCCACTCTCTCCCTCCCCTCCCCCCTCCGCGCTCCCCCAAAGAAGTGGTTTCAGACAGTAATAGCCGCTGAACGTCCTTCGCCTGAGTGGGAGGAACAGGATACTCGAGGACCCTTGACGCTTAGGCTAAAAAGGGCGGCGTGAGCAGTTTATTCAGCCGCTGGAGGAGGGGAAGGAAACATGGAAACACGGACAGGCGGGCAACAGAAAGCCTAACTGTCCACTATATATACGAGGTTGCCCGCTCTAGTGATATGATCTACTCGACAGTCATTTGGTTCTATCTTTCTTTCACTCTTTCTGCTTTCATTTCATTCTTCTTTTTTGCTTATCTTTCTTGCCTTCCTTCTCTCTTCCTTTCCCTCCTCTCTCTCGAGCCGATCAGAGTACTTCATTACGTACGTTCACTTGACTTTTATTGCCACTAAGTAACGGTCGATGCGAGTTTTAAGGGAGTTGATGGTTTCTGCACTTACTATTTCAGCAGGGAGGTTGTTCCAGTGGCGTATGACTCGGGTTGAAACGAAACTCCTGCCAGCGTCTGTATTGTAACGCCTTGCCTGGATGATATGTAGTCCGTGTTTCTAGTTCTTGAGTTGGTTAGGGTTGGTTTGAGTTAGTTTGGTTGAGAAGAGGAGGAGAAATGAGAAATGAAGGTGTTAGGTAAGATAGCGACGATGAAGGGAAGGAATAGTGAATAAAAGTGGAGAGAAGGAGAAGGAAGAAAAGAAGGAGGAGGAGGAAAAATGAAGAATGAAGGTAGTAAGAGAGCAATGATGAAGAGAAGGAATAGTTAAGAAAGATGGAGAGGAGGAGGAGGAAGAAGAGAGCAAGGAAGAGAGAGGAGAAGGATAAAGAGGAAGAGGAAGATAAATGAAGAAAGAAAGGTAGAAAGTAGAAAGAATGAAAGGAAGGAATGGGTGTTAGAAAAGGAGGAGGAGAAGGAGGAGGAGGAGGAGGAGGAGGAGAAGGAGGAAAAGGTATTGGTGTTGAAGGGAAAGAGAAGGAGTAGAGAAAGATATAGAAGGGACAGTAGTCAAAAGATAGAAATTATGAAAGGAAGTATTGAAAAAAGGGAAAGGAGGAAGAGGAGGATAAGAAGGAAGGAGGAGGAAAAGAAAGAGAGGAGGGATAAGAAGGAGAAAGAAATGGAGGAGGAGGAGGAGGAGGAAGACAGGTGAAAAGAAAAAAAAACATGGATAATGAAAGAAAGGAACGTAGAAGGGAAAACGAAGAAGAAAATAAAGTAAGGATGAAAAAAAAAGAATGGTGTGAGCAGGTTATTCAGATACTAGAAGAAGAGGAGGAGGAGAGAGAGGAGGAAGGAAGGAAGGAAGGAAGGAAGGAAGGAAGGAAGGATCAGTGAGCGGAGTTGTCAAGTCTGTGATCTTTTATAGCGAATGTTTTTTTTCTTTCTTCTTTGTTTGATGGCGTTCCTTTTGTGGCTATTTAGAGGAGGAGGAGAAGGAGGAGGAAGGAGGAGAGGGAGGAGGAGGAGGTAGGGAAGGGGGAGGGAGGGAGGAGAGAGGGAGAGGGAGCATAAGAATCAGAGACTTCGTTTATACATTCGGTGATATTTTGTCGTCATTGTTTGTGTTTGTCTTGAAATGGTCCCTGTGTGGATGTTTAATGGAGGAGGAGGAGGAGGAGGAGGAGGAGGAGGAGGAGGAAGGGAAGGAGGAGGTGTGAGGGGGAGGAGGAGGGATGGAAGGAAGGAACGGGCGTAACACTTCGAAAACAAAATATTGGTATAGTGACCTCGATGTGTGTTCCTCCTTTGGTCTTTCCTCTTAAGTGGTACGTGACCTTGAGAGCCTTAGCCGACTTGAAAGAGGAGGAGGAGGAGGAGGAAGAAGAAGAAGGAGATGAAGAAGAGGTCATTGTATTGATGGTGATAATGGTCGTAAAGGAAAAGGAGGAAACGGAGAAGAACGAAATGAGAGAATAGAGAATCGGTTCCTGTAAGATGGCAAAGTAGGAAGGAAGGAAGGATTGAAGAAAGGAAGGAGGAGGAGAGGGAATCCATGCAAGGAAGACCAAAGTGGAGGGAAGGAGGAAGGAGGAGGAGAGAGAAAAAATCCATGTAAGGAAGACCAAAGTGGAGGGAAGGAGGAAGGAGGAGGAGAGAGAAAAAATCCATGTAAGGAAGACCAAAGTGGAGGGAAGGAGGAAGGAGGAGAGAGAGAAAATCCATGTAAGGAAGACCAAAGTGGAGGGAAGGAGGAAGGAGGAGGAGAGAGAAAAAATCCATGTAAGGAAGACCAAAGTGGAGGGAAGGAGGAAGGAGGAGGAGAGAGAGAAAATCCATGTAAGGAAGACCAAAGTGGAGGGAAGGAGGAAGGAGGAGGAAACATGGAAACATGGAAATGCAGGCAACAGAAAGCCTATTGGCTCATTACGAGGTTGCCCGCTTTGGTGATTTAATCTGCCCGACAGCCTGGGGCCTGGGGAGCAGATGAAAGCACCTCGATATTGAGGAACAGATGAAAGCACCTCGATATTGAGGAGCAGATGAAAGCACCTCAATATTCAGTTCACTCCTGACGCAGCGAAGTGACGGTCGATTCTATATTTGAAGGAGTTGATGGTATTCGCATTTATTACGGATGACTCGGTTTGAAAAGAAACTCCTTCCGATGTCTGTGTTACATCGACTAGACTGAATGGGTAAACCGTTATTTCTTGTTCTTAGGTTGGTTTGCAGTTCAAAGAATTTGGGTAATTGACGTTATTGAATTTTTTCAGATACTTGAAGACTTGAATCATATCCCCTCGCAGGCGTCTTTTCTCCAATGTAAAGAGACTGAGTCTTTTGAGTCGTTCCTCGTACGGTTGAGCTCTGAAGGTTGGAATCATCTTCGTGGCGCGTCGTTGAATCCTTTCCAGTTCCAGTTCCTCTTTTTACAGTGATTAGCGTGTTTCAGGTCACTGCTGATAGTGACTCCAAGATCCTTTTCCTCCTGCATCGCTTGCAAAGGTCTCCCAATCATGATGTATGTGTGGTTACTATTTCTGGACCCAATGTGCATGACTTTGCATTTGTCAACATTAAAAGACATTTGCCATTTTTCCGACCATTCGATAATGTGATTGAGGTCTTTCTGAATGATCTCGCAGTCGGTCTTTGTGAGGGCCTTTCCCCCCACCTTGGTGTCATCAGCAAATTTCGATATTGTTGATTTCAGTCCTGATTCGAGGTCGTTATACATATGATGAAGAGAATGGGTCCCAGCACTGACCCTTGAGGCACTCCACTAGTGACTGGAAGCCAATCGGAAGGCTGTCCGTTGAGTAGTATTCGTTGTTTTCTGTCGGTGAGCCAATCTCTTATCCACGCGATCAGATTGGCTCCAATGCCCGCCGAGTGCAGTTTCTTAAGGAGTCGCTCGTGCGGTACCTTGTCGAAGGCTTTCTGATAGTCCAGGTATATAACATCACTGGGGGAGAGAGAAAATTCATGCAAGGAAGACCAAAGTGGAGGAAAAGAGGAAAGGAAGGAGAGAGTGAATCCTTGGAAAAAAGAGCAAAGCAGAGAAAGAAAGAGAAAGGAGGAAGAAGGATAACGGAGTGAGAACAAATGGAGAGGAAATGAGTGAGTTCGTGAGAGTGAAAGTCAAGTGAAGAAGGAAGGAAGAAAAGAGGGAGAGAGAGCAAGAGACGATAGAGTTGGATCCTGTATTGAGAAGGAAAGTGGAGGGAGGAAGGAAAGAGGGAAAGAGGGTTAAAAGAGGGTGAGAGAAGAGCAAATTACCTGGGATGTGGAGTCGGAGTCGGAAGTCGGTGGAGTCGCCTACTTTTGGCCAGAGTCGAAGTCGGTGGAGTCGGCTACTTTTGGCCAGAGTCGAAGTCGGTGGAGTCGGCTACTTTTGGCCAGAGTCGGAGTCGGTGGAGTCGCCTACTTTTGGCCAGAGTCGGAGTCGGTGGAGTCGCCTACTTTTGGCCGGAGTCGGAGTCGGTGGAGTCGCCTACTTTTGGCCAGAGTCGGAGTCGGTGGAGTCGGCTACTTTTGGCCGTAGTCGGAGTCAGTAAAAATATCTCCGACTCCAACTCCTTAACATAATCAATACTCGTTTAATGTACTTGGCTGCACTGCTAAAATAGTGTTGCCAGTTTATGAACATTTTCCACAAATTTGTCTGAAAGATAAGTTTTTGTGTGAGCTCTTGTGGGAAGATTAAGACAAACAAACATGTACAGTGGATTTATTTATGGGAATGTGGATTATTAGCCTGAGAATTAATGAGATAAATTACTAAAGCTAGACGATGTCATATAAGACGTACCCAACGACTCGTGCTGCATCGGGCGAGTCTGATTCCTGTGACATACTCGTGTCGGTCTCCACTCAGCATTGAACCTGTGCTAGGCTGCTCAGGGGTCAGCATTGGGGAACTAAAGTGAAGGGGAGATTTTTTTTTTTTTTTTTTACGTCTCCGCCTATTGACCCGGTAGGTTTGCTTGAGGGGCCTGGATGGTATACGGCCCCACCCCGTCATGGCGCAGGCAAGTGTTTATAGTGGCGCCATCTTCCCTAATGGCAATATGAAAGAGTTCGTGCGTAGAGAATCCAAATTAAAACGATCTTTCCTATTAGTGAGATTCCATCCTTCCGTCTTGTGTCGTCCAGTGTTGCCAATCCACAAGTTCTTAAGCGGACAGCTCCCAGATTGTCTTCTCCGCTGGTCCTGAAGGTTGGCGACTAAGTAGGTTGCTGGGAAAACTGATAAAGGTAGAAAGTAAGGTAGAAAGGATGGAAGGAAGGAATGAGTGAATGCTGGAAAAGGATGATGAGGATGAGGATGATGAAGAGGAAATACGAAAAGGGGGAGACAGAGGGAAGTATAGAAGGGGTGACGGAAAACAAGGGGTGAAGGAAAGAAGGAATGAAAGAGAAAAAGGCTAAAAAAGTCATTGGAAGGTAGAAATTCTGAAAGGAATGAAGGAATGAAGGAAGGAAAAAGAGGAGGAGGAGGAGAAGGTGAGGGAGGTTTAAGCAGAGGAAGGAAAAGAAAACTGATGTCTGGAAAAGGAAAAGGAAGAGGAAGAAGAAGAAGAAGAAGAAGAGGAAGAAGAAGAAGAAGAAGAAGTAAAGTAGTGGTGGTTGAATGGAAGAGAAAGAAAGAAAATAAGAATATAGAATGAAAAGTAGATAGGAAGGTAGAAATTCTGAGAGGAAGGAAGGAAGGAAGGAAGGAAGGAAGGAAGGAAAAGGAGGAGGAGGAGAGTAAAGGACGAGGGGTTTAAGAACGAGAAGGAAAAGAAAACTGTATTCTCCGCTGGTCCTGAAGGCTGTCCACTAAATACGTTGCCGGGAAAACTAATGTCACGGGCAGGATTTTGGGTAGATTAAATCGTTTATCTTCTGGTGTTCTCTGTAGGAAGTAAAGTTATAAGCGAGTTTTTAAGGGTAGAGAGTTGCTTACGAATGAATTTAATGGTAGAAATAAACATGGAAAGGATTTGGGTAGATGAGACCGTTTATCTATTTGGTGTTCTCTTTAGGAAGGAGTCAAGTTATAAGCGAGTTTTTTAGGGGTAGAGAGTTGCTTACGAATAGATTTAATGGTAGGAATAAACATGGAAAGGTTTTGAGTAGATGAAACCGTTTATCTTATTAGTATTCTCTGTAGGAAGTATTAGCCCCGCTGCACACGACTTTCTACTCTTGCTCATCCTTATACTATCCAAATCCCTTATGCAAGAGTTAACCAGCATCTTCATTCCTTCATCCCTGTGCTGTCCAAATCCCTTATGCAAGAGTTAAGCAGCATCTTCATTCCCTCATCCCTGTGCTGTCCGAGTCCCTTATGCAAGAGTTAAGCAGCATCTTCATTCCTTCATCCCTGTGCTGTCCAAATCCCATATGCAAGAGTTAAGCAGCATCTTCATTCCTTCATCCCTGTGCTGTCCAAATCCCTTATGCAAGAGTTAACCAGCATCTTCATTCCTTCATCCCTGTGCTGTCCAAATCCCTTATGCAAGAGTTAACCAGCATCTTCATTCCTTCATCCCTGTGCTGTCCAAATCCCTTATGCAAGAGTTAACCAGCATCTTCATTCCTTCATCCCCGTGCTGTCCAAATCCTTTCTGCAAGAGTTAACCAGCATCTTCATTCCATCATCCCTGTGCTGTCCAAATCCCTTTTGCAAGAGTTAAGCAGCATTTTCATTCCTTAAGGAATGAAAATGCTGCTTAACTCCATCCCTGTGCTGTCCAAATCTCTTATGCAAGAGTTAAGCAGCAGCTTCATTCCTTCATCCCTCTGCTGTGTCTTTTATCCCTTCCGCTGGTAAACTCTGAAACAGCCTTCCTTCGTTTGTATTTCCTCCTGCCTACGACGTGAACTCTGTCAAGAGGAGGGTATCAGGACGCCTCTCCACGAAAAATTGACCTCTCTTTTGGCCACTCGTTCTGTTCCCTTTTGTTGGAGCAGCGTCTAGAGGACTTAATGTGTTGTTGGTTTTGTTTATTGTCCTTGAGCTACCTACCTTGCTCTAAGAAAAGAGCCAAGTAGCTGTTGTTATTAATAGCCTCTTCCATTTAGCGTAACCCGTTTCTGGGTCGTGATCTGTAGAGTCCCTTGATAGATAGAGTCCCGACAGCCTAAGATTTGGACGCCATTATTGTCCCTGTTTTCGCCGCGAGAGCGTGTGCTAGTGTTTGAAAAGGGCGACGAAAACACAGGGCCAATAATGGCGTCTAAATCTTAGGTTGTCGGGATTCTATGAGGGACTCTACAGATCACGACCCAGAAACGGGTTACGCTAAATGGAAGAGGCTATAAGTGTTAATTTGGAAACGTGGAAGTCTGCAGGTCCAGCGGAGAAGACAAGCAGCTTCTTTTCCTTCTCCTTCTTAAACCCCTCTTCCTTTATTCTCCTCTTTCTCTTTTTCCTTCCTTCATTCCTTCCTGCCTTTCAGAATTTTTACCTTCCTCTCTACTTTTCATTCTTTATGCTTTCTTTTTTTTCTTTTTCTTCCATTCCACCACCACTACTTTACTTTTTCTTCTCTTCTTCTTCCTCTTCCTCCTCCTCTTCCTCCTTCACCTCCTCCTCCTCCTCCTCCTCCTCCTCCTCCTCCTCCTCTTCCTCCTCCTCCTACTCCTCCTCCTCTTCTTCCTCCTCCTCCTCTTCCTCCTCCTCCTCTTCCTCCTCCTCCTCCTCCTCCTCCTCCTCCTCCTCTTCATCATCATCATCTTCCTTTTCCAGACATCAGTTTTCTTACCAGTTAACATGATGAATACATTTTTAAGGTACAATATCAGATCAGGGTGTCAAGATCAGAGTTTTTTAGTCGAGTGAACTGTTCTACCTCTTTCGTCTCTTCTCCGTCTACACTAACCTTCTATCCGTTTCGTTTCTCTTCAGACATTCTACTTTCCTACCTCATTTCGTCTCTTCTCAATCTACACTACTCTTCTATCCGTTTCGTTTCTCTTCAGCCACTCTACTTTCCTATACTTCCTTCGTCTCTTCTCAATCTACACATCTCTTCTACCCCTTTTGTTTCTCTTCAGCCACTACTTTCCTATACTTCCTTCGTCTCCTCTCAATCTACACATCTCTTCTACCCCTTTTGTTTCTCTTCAGCCACTACTTTCCTATACTTCCTTCGTCTCCTCTCAATCTACACATCTCTTCTACCCCTTTTGTTTCTCTTCAGCCACTACTTTCCTATACTTCCTTCGTCTCTTCTCAATCTACACTACTCTTCTATCCGTTTTGTTTCTCTTCAGCCACTCTACTTTCCTGCTTCCTTCGTCTCTTCTCAATCTACACTACTCTTCTACCCCTTTTGTTTCTCTTCAGCCACTCTACTTTCCTATACTTCCTTCGTCTCTTCTCAATCTACACTTCTCTTCTACCCCTTTTGTTTCTCTTCAGCCACTCTACTTTCCTATACTTCCTTCGTCTCTTCTCAATCTACATTTCTCTTCCAACCGTTTTGTTTCTCTTCAGCCACTCTACTTTCCTACCTCCTTCGTCTCCTCTCAATCTACACTACTCTTCTACCCCTTTCATTTCTCTGCAGCCATACTACTTTCCTATCTTTTTCCTCTCTCATCTACTTTCCTATCTCTTTCCTCTCTCATCTACTTTCCTATCTCTTTCCTCTCTCATCTACTTTCCTATCTCTGTCTTTCTTCATGCAGCCTACACTACTTTTCTATTCCGTTCCTCACTTCTACACTGTTTTTCTATCCCTTTTTCCTCTCCCTTCAGCCTCTACTACTTTGATATCCCTTTTCTCTCTCATATACTTTCCTATCTTTGTCTTTCATCAGCCTACTTTACTTTTTTATTCCGTTCCTCACTTCTACACTGTTTTTCTATCCTTTTTCCTCTCCCTTCAGCCTCTACTACTTTGATATCCCTTTTCTCTCTCATATACTTTCCTGTCTCTGTCTTTCATCAGCCTACACTACTTTTTTATTCCGTTCCTCACTTCTACAGTGTTTTTCTATCCCTTTTCCTCTCCCTTCAGCCTCTACGACTTTGCTATCCCTTTTCTCTCTCGCATCTACTTTCCTATCTTTATCTTTCCACAGCCTATATTACTTTTCTATTCCGTTCCTCTCTTCTCAACTTACACTGCTTTTCTATTCCTTTTCCTCTCCCTTCAGCCTGTACTACTTTGCTATCCCTTTTCTCTCTCTCATCTACTTTCCTATCTCTGTCTTTCCTCAGCCTACACTGCTTTTCTATTCCGTTAATCTTTGCTCAACCTACAGTGTTTTTCTATTCCTTTTCGTCTCCCTTCAACCTGTACTACTCTCCTATCCCCTTCGTCTCTCCTCAGCCTGGGCGTGTGTGGCGTCCGTGCTGGCGTGCGTGTGCCTGGCGCCGGCGAGTGCGGACCTAGATGCCTACCGCGTCAACTGGTGCCACTGTGACCTGGACCCGTGTCTCGAGAGTGTCCTCCAGGCACTCCTCAGCAACTCCACAGCGATGCCATCCTGCTCTCCCGGTGAGTGCATAGGGCTGCAGGGATGGAGGAGGTGAAAGATGATGCTGATGATGTGCGATTAGGTGGTAGAGGAGTGAAAGGCCGCAATGTATATAAGGTAACACACGTGACCCTGAAGACAGCATATGAAAACGAGTAACAGGAGGAGTAGGATGTGAAAGATGATGATGATGATGATGATGATGATGATGGTAATGGGGTGGTAGAGGAGGAGTAGGAGGTGAAAGGTGATGATGATGATGGTGATGATGGTGATGATGATGATGGTAATGGGGTGGTAGAGGAGTTTGAGGTGAAAGGTGATGATGATGATGGTGATGATGATGGTAATGGGGTGGTAGAGGAGTTTGAGGTGAAAGGTGATGATGATGATGATGGGGTGGTAGACGAGGAGTAGGAGGAAATAGATAATCAGGGAGAAGGTAGAGGAGTAGGAGACAAGTAATATATGAAAGGATGAAGCTGGTAGATAATAGCAAATAAGTAAACAGAAAATAATTGACGATTTTGAAGGAAGATGAAGGTTGTGAAGAAGCACTTAAAGGATTGATTTAGAAAGTTAAAATTTTGATACATTCTATATAGAAGATTTGTTTGGGTTGATAAATTATACAAGTATGTACATATGTTTATTTTTTTTTAAGGACTGAAGGGTGTAGTGACCGGAATATATTCATTTTGCAAAGCATTTACTTATTTCCTGAAGGTAGAGTGAACAAAGGGAGAAGCAAAATTTCATTGACACGAAAATAAAGCACCCGTGGCACGCTGCTTTATATAAAAAAAAGGGGATAAAAGACCCAAAACAATGATCAAAATGAGTAACAGAGGCGTCTTGAAGAAGCAAAGACCATAGCTCATCAGGGCACACATTGAGGCAAGCTGAACACTTCGCAAGGATACACACTGAAGGAGGTCACTTGAACTTTATCGTTGAACCATAAAACCAATCAGATCATCAAATTTAGCTCCGAAGGTTTCTTAACATTTCCTTCATTGAAAAAGTTTAAGGGCCTTATTCTTAATTATTCGGCGCCTAAGCACAAACATTTTTCAAAGCCTTACAGGAGCAGTGGGCATTTCCATGAGTAGCTCTATGACCCTGGTGTAGTTTCACAAAGCATCCTTACCATAAACGGGAAGAAGACATTCATGAGAACCTAAATTTTCCTTTGGGGCCTTTGGAAATAGTTGATGTAAAAGACGAAACAGACCTAAGTCAAACATCTATTGCAAGGGTACACAAAAACGGGAGTCCTGAATATTTTTGCAGAGCCGCCCACTCAGGTCAGCAAGCCGGGGAATGAGACAACCACCCCCTCCTCCGACTCTGCAGCGGGATCAGGAGCAGGCCAAGTTACTGGGAACACCACCACTACCAATCCCAACGCTGTCACCAGTGTAGCGGGGAACACGTCGAGCAACATAACTCCCACCACTGTTGCATCCGGCGGTAGGCAGGGGGCGGGGAACGACTCCACCACTGACACCACCACTAACACCACTGTTACTGACACAAGCGCCACTGACAGTACCCAAACCACTACAGCTACAGCTACTGCCGAATCCTCCACTACAGACACCATCCCCACCCCCACCACCACCTCCAGTGTCACAGGTAAGGTAGTATTATCACCGGAGGACCACTGGCTGAGGCATAGAAGGGATATTAATTACAGAATCGTGGCTGGAATTCCGTCCCTCGCCCGCGCGCGTGTGTGTGTGTGTGTGTGTGTGTGTGTGTGAGAGTGTTAGTGTGAGTGTGCGTGTGCGCGTGTGTGTGTGGCGGCCCCTCAAGTCTGATGGACCGTCCCCAAGGCGTCTAATGCGTGCTACAAGACAAATTGCTTCCTCCGCTTCCTCCTCTTCCTCTTTTCTCTTTCTTCTCCTCCTCCTCCTCCTCCTCCTGCTTCTCCTTCTCCTTCTCCTCCTTCTCTTGTTCATGGTTATTCTCTTCATATTGTTTTTGTTTCTTATTTTGTTCTCGTCCTCCTCATTTACTTCTTATTCTGCATTCTTCTTTTTTTTTGTCTTCTTTTTCTTATTCTTTTCTTTCCTTTTTCTTTTTCTTTTTTCTTTTTCTTCTTTTTCTTTTCCTTCTTTTTCTTTTTCTTCTTCTCTTCTTCTTCTTCTTCTTCTTCTCCTTCTCCTCCTTTTCTAATGCAAATGGAACGTATTAATTTCGAGTACAATAAAACTATCTTTACCTTTTCTTTCCAGCAATAAGTAACGCATTTTTTTTTTTGGTCTTGACTTTCTTTAACTCGAAGTCGATCCCATTTTGCTGGACGAAAATATTTAGTTGAAGAAAAATCGTTCCCCCTCACATGATCTGATATTTTCGTCTCGCTCTGAAGAAAGTTGGTCAAAAAGTGTTTAAGTTTTCATCGCTCTATAACTAAATTGAGTCTAATCCCCTTTCAGCAGTAGCATAAACTTGACGAAAGACTTTAAACTTTATTTTCTTCTCTGGTAGGTCTGGATGAGTGTAGCTTCTGATCACCTTGAGTATTTTATTTTATTTTGTATTCAGTGTTCATTTTCTCTTTCTGATATTGGCCAAGATAAAAAAAAACGATTCAAGATGTACGTGAATCTGTTTATATGATTTTTTTTCAACATCATTTTCTTCATATTAGGTGTTGCCTGGAGCGCCGGAAAGCCTTTTTGAGGGGCCTCTTCGACGACCCCAGCCCGTTAGTGGCGCAGCCGAATTCTACTTATAGTGGCTGCCGTGATAGTATTTTTTTTTTTACGTCTCTGCCTATTGCGCCGGTAGGCTTGCTTGAGGGGCCTGGATGGTATTCGGCCCCAGCCCGTCATGGCGCAGGCAAGTGTTTATAGTGGCGCCATCTTCTCTTGGCTCATGCTGCCCCCCGGAGCTCGTTCTTGTTTCTTGGACGGTTTCCTCTAGAGTCCGGGTTGATGGGTGGTGTTCAGGACAGCATGTGGGTAGTTTTAAGCCACTCGGCGGTGACTGAAAAATCCGAGGTGGTAGCGTGGGGATTCGAACCCGTGTCGTCCATCACGCGGTGAATGTGGACCCAGCACGCTACCGCTTCAGCCACCGCCTACCCATAAAAATATATGACTCTTGCTTGCCCATGCTGCCCTGGTGCTCCTTTAGACCGTAGTCGGTGAAGTTAGGGTTGACTGAAGACCTGGGCAGCATGTGGGTAATCATCTGCCACTGGGCGGTAGCTTGAAAAATCAGCGTGTTTTGGTGTGACTCAACCAAGGTCCACGGGCTCACCACGCCCGCACGCTGACCACTCCGCCACCGCCTCCCCAATGTTACTCTACGGTTCTTAATTATTTTACTTGAGAGACATATAGATAGATAGATAGATGAGAGAGAGAGAGAGAGAGAGAGAGAGAAGGAAGAAGAAAAAAGAGAAAGAGAAAAGGGGAGATGGAAAGAAGGGGAAAAGGAAAGAAGGGGGAAAGAAACGAAAGGGAAAAAGGAATAAAAGGGGAGAAGGAAAAAAAGGGAGAAGGAAAGAAGGAGAGAAGGAAAGAAGGAGAAAAGAAGAGAAGTCAAGAAAGAGAAAAAGAAAAAAAACCGTCACATCTGCTACCATAATTTTCCTTTCCACTTTAGACTCATCTGAAATACGTGTTCCAGGATATTTGTAGACACTCACTTTCTCGAGACACCGCGCCGTCACGGGCAAACGACGGATTTCAGCTTTTGGAAGAATAAATATTGTCGATTCTTTGCCAGTAAACTCCACTCTTTAACTACCCTACGATGTTTAATTTCTAGTCTCTTGGTTGAATGGGCTGCTTGTTTGTTTGCTAAGGCCATACTAATAGATATTGATAGATGGATAGAGAATGAGATTAATAGACAGAAGAACAGACAGATTCGAGTAAAAAGACAGAATGCATGTATGAGATAATAAAAAAGGAAACAAATAGGAAGAAAATAATGAAATAAAGAAAAAGAAAATAAGAAATAGGTCTTGATACTGAACAGCTTGAGAGAGTGAGAGTGAGAGTGAGAGTGTGTGTGTGTGTGTGTGTGTGTGTGTGTGTGTGTGTGTGTGTGTGTGCTCTTGTCTGCCTGTCTTTCTCTCTGTATGTCTGTCTGTCTGTTATGTGTCTGTATTAGCATGTGTTGTTGTTGTTTGTGAACCTAATGAGAGCTAGCACATAATACATTCAATTCCCCGCAGATAAACTCGCTCGTATAAAGTTTCTGATGTGTTTTTTGAATGTTTGTATGTTGTTTATATGTTGTTTGTTTGTGTGTTTGATTGTGTGTTTAAATATGTGTCTGTATCTGTGCATTCGTGTGTTTAATTATATGTATATGTATATGCGTTTGTTTGTGTGTATTTGAATGTGTATTTTGGTGTATGCATTCGTTTTTTAATGTATTTGTGTGTTTGTGTGTGTTTGAATTTGTGTATATTTGCAGTGTGTATCAGAATTCCTTGTTATTGATCTGTATTTAAACTTCACTTAATTGTTTTGTTGCCTTTCACGTTTATTTCACTTATACGTACACTGATATTTATTTGCAATCTCCTTGTTTAATCTTTGCCCACACTTCATGCACTGCCTGGTTCAGCATATCTGGGAAGTTAAAATACATGCACTCAACTTTTTCGGCACCTGTTTGTTCATCTTTGTTTCTCTCCGTCCTCCTATCCTGTGTCATCCCCTCTTCTCTCTTCCTGCTCTTTTGTGTGTTTCTGTCCTCCTATCCTGTGTCATCCCCTCCTCTCTCTCTTCCTGCTCTTTTGTGTGTTTCTGTCCTCCTATCCTGTGTCATCCTCTCCTCTCTCTTCCTGCTCTTTTGTGTCTTCTTGTCTTCCTATCAGCACCACCTGTCACCTAATTTTCCTCTTCCTTACCTGTCTCAACTTCTCTGGTTCTTGTTTGTTCATCTTTGTTCTCTCTGTCTTCCTATCCTTTGTCTTGTGTCTTCATCTCCTTTCTCTTCCTACTCTTTTGTGTCTTCCTGTCTTCCTATCCACATCACCTGTCACCCTGATTTTCCTCTTCCTTACCTGTCTCAACTTCACTGCCACTGGTTTGTTCAATGTTTCTCTATGTCATCCTATCCTGTGTCTTTCCTCTTTCTTCTTGCTCTTTTGTGTCTTCCTGTCTTCCTATCTACATGACCTGTCATCTAGTTTTCCTCTTCCTTTTCCGTCTCAACTTCTCTGGCACAGGTTTGTTCAATGTTTCTCTATGTCATCCTTTCCTGTGTCTTTCCTCTTTCTTCCAGCTCTTCTGTGTTTTCTCTCTTGCTATCCACATCATCTGTCATCTAATTTTCCACCTTTCCTTTTATATTTAAACATAATATTATGCAAGAAGAGGCTCAAAGTTTCACGTTTCACTTGACTGTTCAGTTCCTCTATGGTATCACTTTTCCCTTCTGTCCTATAAGTATATATATAAAAAAAAACAGGTTAATAGGCGAAAGGAAAGGTAGTAGTTGCTTCATTATAAAACTACACTTCCGTATCATCATTCAACCACCGTGCTATTACTACAAGACCCCCTTCTTTAATTATACCCTTAAGAAATTATATATAAAGTTGAAACTAACGTGACTAGTATTATTGATCTATTCTCATTTCATTAAAAAAGTACAGTTCCATTTCATCATTCTGCCACCACGCTATTAGTAAAGGACCCACTTCGTAGAGTAAATAAACCCTGAAGTGTTAATATAAAAGCCAGCGACTAACGGAACTATTACTATTTATCTGCTCTCATTACCTGATTGCTGTAAATTAGCTATGATTTTGCATGTAAAAAAGTGGATGGGCTCTGTTTTTTACTTCATTTTATTTCTGATTTGAAGTCCTCCTCCTCCTCCTCCTCCTCCTCCTCCTCGTCCTCGCCCTCCTCCTCCTCCTCCTCCTCCTAATCAGACATTACTCGTAGGTTGTATATGAACTATTTATTTACACACACACACACACACACACACACACACACACCTGGCTGCCCACCATAATTAGATATCAGGTATAGGACTGTTCTTTTTAAGCCTCGGATAAGAATTTAGACGAATGCAAATCCTTCCTCAACACACATTTTTCCTCGTCTTCGCTAATGGAGAGATAGAGGGATTGATGGACGGAGGAGGAAGATAGGAATGGACAAAGGAGAGGGAAGGAGGGATGAAGGAGGGATGAAGGACGGGGGAGAGATAGTGAGGGTTGTTTACATGAGATATCCCTGTAATGTGGCAGTGATGTATTGGCAGCACGTTTTCTTTCTTTATTTTCCCGTTTTCTGTGTTTGGTGCATCTTTTCTTCGTTTTCCTCGTTTCTCCGTGCGTTTTCTTTTTTATTTTCCCGTTTTCTTTGTTTAATGCATCTTATTTTCTTCGTTTTCTTTGTTTCGTCGCGCCTTTTTTCTTTATTTTCCCATTTTCTATGTTTGGTATATTCTATTTTCTTCGTTTTCTTTACTTTCCCTTCTCACCAGTACTTGCTTATTTTCTTTCTGATATTTTCTTTATTCTATTGCTCTTATTTATATTCTTTCTTTATCCTTTCATTCTCTTCATCCTGTTTTGTCTTTATTCTTTCATTCAGATTTTATTCTTTCTTGATTCTTTTATTCTCTTTATTTTTCTTTGTCTTTTCTCTCTAGTTTTTCTTATTGTTTTTCTTTTTAACGGCTCTAGCAATTCAGTAACTTCTTTTTGGCGTACTTCTTGGTCTTCTTCTTCTTCTTCTTTTCTTTTTTTTACAACAAAGGAGACGGCGCGAGGGCAACAGCAAGAGTGTAGAAATAAAGTCCGCTACTCACCGATCCCATAATAGACAAAAGTAAAGAGTGGCCAAAAGAGAGGTCAATTTCGGGAGGAGAGGTGTCTTGATACACTCTTCTTGAAGGAAGTCAAGTCATAGGCAGGAGGAAATGCAGACATAGGAAGGCTGTTCCAGAGTTTACCAGTGTAAGGGATGAAAGTTTAAAGATGCTGGTCAACTCTTGCATAAGGGGTCTAGACAGTATAGGGATGGGCTAGAGTAGAAAGTCGAGTGCAGCGGGGCCGCGGAAGGGGGGGGGGAGGCATGCAGTTAGGAAATTCAGAAGAGCAGTCAGCATGAAAATATCGATAGAATATAGAGAGACAACATGGCGGCGGAGGTAGAAGACTGTCAGTATGAGGAGGGGAGTTGATGAGACGAAGAGCCTAAGACTCTACTTTTGTCCAAGAGAACTGTATGAATGGAGCCCCCCACACATGCGATTTGCTGTTCTTACTCTGTATATTTGGTTTTTCAATTTCTAACTTTCTTTAATTTTTCTCATTCCTTGTTTTTTTTTCTTCACTGACCTTTTTCCGTTTCCCTTTTCCATCGGCTTTTGCAACTCACAAACTTTTTTTTTTTTTGCATGTTTCATTGTCTTCATATTTGTTTACTATTTCATGCTTGATTATTACATTTTTTATTCATATTATTCTCTTTCCAATACCAGTTTTCTCATAGCTTTTCCATCCGCACTTTCTTCTCTTGATTTTCTGATGTTATGTGTTTCCTTGCTGTCTTATCTCGTGGCCAACTGTTTAGTTTTTCTGCCCCTTTTCTCATTACCTTTTATACCCTCTTTTTCCTTGTTATGTTTCCTCCTGTTTCAAGTTTTCTCCTTTCGTATCTCCTTTCCGTATCTGTGTAGTGGTTTTGACATCCTATTCTTTATCTTTTCCTCTCTCTTCTAAATTCTAAGTGTGTTTTTTCTGCCTTCCTATCCATTTATCCTTACATCAAATTTTCCTCCGCCTTTCCAGCTTCAACTTTTTTGGCACTCCTTCGTTCTTCTTTGTTCATCTATGACATTTGTTTTCTTTTCTGCCTTCCCATCTTAATGTCTTCCCCTCCTCTCTCTTCCTCTTGCTATATCTTTTTCTGTCTTGCTATCCATAAAACCTGACATCGAATTTTTCACCTACTTTCCTGCTTCAAGTTCTTTGGTCACTCTCCTCTTTGTTTCGCTGTGATATTTGTTTTCTTTTCTCTCTATTTATCGTATGTTCTTATCTCCTCTCTCTTCCTCTTGCTATACATTTCTCTGTCTTCCTATCCATAAAACCTGACATCGAATTTTTCACCTACTTTCCTGCTTAAATTTCTTTGGTCACTCTCCTCTTTGTTTCTCTATGATATTTGTTTTCTTTTCTCTCTATTTATCGTATGTTCTTATCTCCTCTCTCTTACTATTCCTATGTGTTTAGTGTTTTCCTATCTCCATTTCATCAAATTTTCCTCCTTCTGCTTCATTTCGGGGGCACTTTCCTCCTTGTTCCTCTGTTCCTTTGTTTATCTTACTCTGTTTGGTTTTTCAATATTTTAATTTCGCATTGTTATTATTTGTTTTTTCTTCATTGACCTTTTTTTTGTTTTCCCTTTCCATCGGTTTAGCAACTTACAAACTTAATTTTTGGGGTGTTTCTTTGCCTTCTTATGTATTTATCTTCTCTTCCTTTGATTTTCTATTTATTAAATTTTTTCTGTCCAATACCAGTTTTCTTATTGCATTTTCATCTGCATTTTCTTCTGATTTTCTGATGCAGTGTATTTCCTCGCTGTCTTATCTCGTGTCTTCTTATTCTGCCCTTTATCTTGTTACCTTTTATGCCGTCTTTTTTCCTTACTGCGTTTCCTCCTGTTGTAAAATCATCACTCACACAAACCATTTCATAATATACATCAAGGCATTTGTGATCAGTCTATGTATCATCTATTTTGGGGTTTATATCATGGCACAAATTTGGCCCGTCACTGCTACACGGTAAAGCCACAAATTTGGCCCGTCGCTGCTACCGGGTTAAGTATGTTTTCTGTATTTCTATTCAATGTATTTCTCTCCTCTCTCTCCCTCTTCTTGTGTGTTTTCCTGTCTTCCTCTCCATATTACCCGACACCTAATCTTCCTCAGTCTTTCCTGCATTCCTTTCCTCCGCACCTTTCCATCCACTCTCTTCCTTCGTGTAATTTCTTTCTTTTCTCTCATTACCTTTCCTTGCCGTTTGTCTGCTGGATGTTGTTTTGCTTTCCCACTGTTCATCTCTTTTCACTGCATAAGTTATTGATAGACATGAAGCCAGGTATGCGATCGCGCGTTTTGCATTTGTTAGAGTTTGTTTTAAGCGATTATTATTGTCGCTACTATTTTCTTGGCACGGTTATTTTTTTATGTTGTTGTTGTTGAATGCTGATGTGTAGAGACGAGTGATATTTGTTTTAAAGGATTCATGTTTTGTCATTTTAATTGTTTTGTTTACTTTTCCTTGATTTTATTGTTTTTGTTTTTGTTCTTCTGCTTCTTCTTTGTCTTCGTCTTTATTTCTCCTTCTTCTTCTTCTTTTCTTCTTCTTCTTCTTCTTCTTCTTCTTCTTCTTCTTCCTCTTCCTCTTCCTCTTCTTTTTCTTTTTCTTTTTCTTTTTCTTCTTCTTTTTCTTCTTCTTCTATCATTATCATTACTTTCCTATTTATTTGCTTATTTACTTATTTACGCATTTACTGTTTTCCTTTATCTAATTTCATTGTAAGTAATTCAAGTTCTATAATGCTTCAGATTCCACCACCACCAAGACTCCAACCACCACCAACACCACCACAACTAACACCACCGCCACTGATCCTACCACCACCACCAACGCAACCACCACCATCGCACCCACCACCGCCACTGATCCTACCACCACCACCAGCGCACCCACCACCACCAACGCAGCCACCACCACCAACGCAACCACCACCACCGCCGCAACCACCACCATCGAGCCTACCACCCCCGCTTCTGTGGTGGGACGGTAAGAATGTCCTTGTTTTGGTCTTGGTCTTGGCTAGGAAGGTAGTCGAACTATTTGGTGTTGACTATACAGCCTTCATAACGGCTTACTCCCTCTGGTCAAACTTCAGGGACCATATTCTCAAACCTTTCGGCGCCCCAGCACACTTATTTGACACGATTTCCGTAGGAGTTTTGGGCATTTCCAGGGATAGTTTAACCCCTTGACTGCGGATTTCCTACCAGAAGACATCACCAAGCTACAGGAGTGGAACAAAAAGTGGCTGCTACAATTTAATGAAGAAAAATGTAAAGTCCTGCACCTTGGGAGGGGATATCCAGCACACCAATACCACATGGGAAACACTCCACTATCCACCACAGAGGCTGAGAAAGACCTGGGACTATATGTTACCAAGCTACCAGTGGCGGTAAAGGGTTAACGGCCCTGGTGGTAGTTTGACTCTTCTTCTATGCTATGATTGTGAAAATACTCGTGGACACCATACCCGTTAAACTCCTTTTTGACCTTTGATGATAGTTGATGTGGGAAGTGAAAGCGTCTGAGAGCACCGACCCAGGTCAAGACGTGTCAACACTTCCCCACATGAAGGACAGTCTCGGATGTCGCACCCTTTTCCGCCGCGAAGGATCTTGTAGTTTCCTCGTATAATGTTGCCTGCTCGTCATTCCCCCTTGAGGACCCTTATTCTCAAACACTTCGGGCCTTACACACCAATATCTGATAAGACTTTCGTAGAGGTTGTTGTGGGTATTTCCATGGGTAGTTTTATGAGTCTGGTGATAGTTTGACAAGCCCTCTGCACCATAAAGCTTTCGTAGAGGTTGTGGTGGGTATTTCCATGGGTAGTTTTATGAGTCTGGTGATAGTTTGACAAGCCCTCTGCACCATGAACGTGAAAAACAATCATCAGTACCCGACGAGTCTCCTGCATGGACTTTGGAAATTGTTCTTGTGAAAGCTGACAGCGCCTGAGAATACGAGACCTGGTGTATAATCCATGATGATAACTCCAAACAGATAAGGATTTTGTTAGGGGTTGCCGTGGGTATTTCCATGTGTGGTTTTATTAAGGGGCTATTACACTGGGCAAATTTTCCGTGGATCTTCAGTCAAACCACGATTTCCGCTGGCGTGGTTCTCACATTTCCGTGGTTTTCTGACGAGTCCACGATCTTCCAAAGCTATGGTAGATTTCACTGAAGGACGACGGTATTACTCACCATCATCATCATCAGCAGCAATAACAAGAAACACATGAGAACCACGCCAGCGGAAATCGTGGTTTGACTGAAGATCACGGAAAATTTGCCCAGTGTAATAGCCCCTCTAGTCTGGCAATAGTTTAATAAGGCTTCTGTACCGTGAATGTGAAAGACGCTGATGAGAACCCGAGTAATCTCCTTTATGGCCTTTGGAAAATGTTGTGGGATCCGAAAGTGTCAGAGAATAGTCTAGTATATGATCCATTATGACGGCCAAACTATTGCGAGCGTCCCCACGTTCTTTGTCACACTCAAAAATAGAAATAAAAAATAGAAATAAAAAAATATAAATAAAAAATTGAAATAAAAAAATAGGAATAAAAAAATAGAAATAAAAAAATTGAAAAAAAATAGAAATAAAGAAATATAAAATAAATAGAAAATAGAAATAAAAAATAGAAATAAAAAAATAGAAATAAAAAATAGAAATAAAGAAATATAAATATAAATAGAAACAGAAAGTAGAAATAAAAAATAGAAATGAAAAAATAGAAATAAAAAAATAGAAATAAAAAATAGAAATAAGAAAAAAAATAGAAATAAAAAAGATGAAATAAAAAAACAGAAATAGAAATAGAAAATAGAAATAAAAAAATAGAAATAAAAAAATAGAAATAAAAAAATGAAATAAAAAAACAGAAATAGAAATAGAAAATAGAAATAAAAAAATAGAAATAAAAAAATAGAAATAAAAAAATAGAAATAAAAAAATGAAATAAAAAAACAGAAATAGAAACAGAAAATAGAAATGAAAAAATAGAAATAAAAAAAATAGAAATAAAAAAATGAAATAAAAAAACAGAAATAGAAACAGAAAATAGAAATAAAAAATAGAAATAAAAAAATAGAAAAAATTAGAAATAAAAAAATAGAAATAAAAAAATAGAAATCAAAAATAGAAATCAGAACTATAGCGGCTCAGCTCAGTTCGTTCGTTTCACACTTTGCCTAAAACGAACTCGATAATCCACAGAATCCTTTGAAATACATACCGATGAATTTATTATGCCTTGCCGTTGCATTTTTGAGGAGCATAAAGACATTTCGTCACCCAAGTACGCATATTTGACAAGGCTTTCGTAGGAGTTGTGGGCATTTACAGGAGTAGTTGTATGACCCTGGTGGTGGTTCGACCCTTCTTCTGTACCGTGAACCTAAAGAAACACTCATTAGAACCCGACTGACCCCCTCTTTGATCTTTAGAAATAGCTGATGTTAGAAACGAAAGTGCCTTGTAATACCGACCTAAATAATCCCGAGGTATTCTGTAGCTCACCGGGTTTGTCATTTTGCTGGTAACTTACATAATTAATTGAGAGTAATTGAACACTTCTGCAGTCAAAAGATAAAAACATTATAACTCCAAAACTGAGATTGTCACTATAACATCATTTCGTCCGTTTCTCCTCCTCCTCCTCTCATTATGACGTCTTCCTTCTCCTCCTCCTCCTCCTCTTCTATTTCGATGTCAGGTGCTGGTGGTTCTTGTGGTTCTTTAGTAGGTTCACTTAGCTAGATTTATATAGTCTTGTATACGACTTGACTCTTCATGAGGGAGAGTATCAAGACTCCTCTACATCCGAAGTGGACCTCTTCTTTAGCCACTCCTTTTTGTTTTGCAGGAGCAGCGAATTAGCAGCCTTTCTTGTTTTTTTTCTTTGTTGATTGCCCTTGACCTGTTTACCGTAAAGAAAAAAACCCTGTCTGTACCGATGGATTCGTCACAAAGCAGCGAATTTTATTTCATAGAGCAAAATTTCAAATGCCAATCGGCAGGCAGGCAAAACTCAAATGTGCTGATACAAAAAGAGGGTGATGGACATTCAAACTTTTATAATCGATGTATCACTGACACACGTACTCATAACGAGGATCATGGAGTTAAAAAAAATTCTGCTTTCCTTCTGCAGACCTATTACTTTCCGTTTTTTTTTTTTTTTTTTTTTTTACGTCGTGGCCTATTGCGCCGGTAGGCTTCTTCCCGGTGGATCCTGATGGTCGGCCCAAGGCTTCTTCCCGGTGTGGCCTGATGGTCGGCCCAGCCCGTTCTGGAGCAGGCGAGTGTTTATAGTGGCGCCATCTTGCATTGGCTCATGCTGCCTTCCCAGAGCTTATCTTTAATCCTAGAATCTAGAGTCCGGGAGCTCATCTTTAATCCTAGAATCTAGAGTCCGGGTTGATAGGTGGTCTTCTGGACAGCATGTGGGTAGTTTTAAGCCACTCGGCAGCGGCTGAAAAATCCCAGCTTGGTGGCACCGGGCGGGGATCGAACTCGCGTCGTCCTGAACCCGGCGCCGTCACGCTATCCATTCAGCCACCGCCTAACCTAAAATACTTGACATATTTGCCTGTGTGTGTAAACTGTAGCGAAAGAAAGATGTAAGGTATCGTAGTTTTTTTGTAACATTTGCAGTGAGTGTTCCCTTTGCAGTATAGTCGACAGTGTTACCATGAGAAAAATTTGGACGGTAATAATAACGCTTGTTTTTTAGAAGGATTATTCTGTAAACATATTCCGCGGGTTGTCATTCCATCATCACAATTCAACGATTCATATATTTTACTTTATTTCCCCTGATGCACTACAAAATTTCTGGTATAAAACAACATACTTAACTTTAGGAGTAAGACTTTACTGCTATAATAAATTAATTTGAAATAAAAGTTAAACACTGGTTTGAAAAATAAATTGCTAGAATGAAAATATTACCCTGAAATAACGAGTCGAACAATACACAACAAATTCGAAACCCGGCTAGTGATATATTGAAATGCAAATCCGAAATGGTCAATAAAAAATACAGCTGGATTAGTAAACATTTTCGTGAAACATTTATTTTACTCCTGTTGACGCCGTGGCTCTAAATCATAAAAAAAAGAGAATATTGTGAAATGAAATGATGAAAAAATGGCGTAGGCTTCTATGCAACAATTTGGAGTGAGTTCAGGATTGGAATACTAAATCAACAGTATTTTTCATTTCGTTAATAAAAAAAAAAATGCGAGACTCGGCTTGACCGGTTCTGGCACACAGCGAACTGATGGAACCCGATCACAAAGCGCGTAGAGTAACTTCGAGCTGCAATGAAAAGTTGGTTACGGGAAAAGTGAAGCTGAAATTGCGATCACGGCAAACACGAGGACATCACGATATGTTTTCCCTCTCGCTTCGTTCACCTCCGTTTTGCCTTTCTTTATTTTCCTTTATCTTTCGCTCCGTTTTAAATTGTTTTGAATTGCTTTACTCCTCTTCATCTTTTCCTACGTTTTCTATTGTTTTGCCTTTCTTTATTTTCCTTTATCTTTTGTTTCGTTCACCTCCGTTTTGCCTTTCTTTATTTTCCTTTATCTTTTGTTTCGTTCACCTCCGTTTTGCCTTTCTTTATTTTCCTTTGTCTTTCGCTTCGTTTTAAACTGTTCTGAATTGCTTTACTCCTCTTCATCTTTTCCTACGTTTTCTTTTGTTCTGCCTTTCTTTGCTTCCCTTCATCTTTTCCTTCGTTTTCCACTGTTCTGCCTTTCTTTATTCCTCTTTATTCCTTTGTCATTCCGTCGCTATTTCCTCTTTCACTTTCTCCTCAAACGTTTCGCAGCAGTAAAGAGTAACTATCATAATCACGGTCTCCTCTTTTTTTCTTTCTTTTTTCCCTTTTCTTTCTCTTTTGCTCTTCCTTTTTTTTTCCTTTCTTTTGTCGTTTCTTCGCTACCAGTATATCGTAGCACCAGACAGCACAAACTATGTACATGGTTCTGAAACACATTTACCCTTTCAGTCCTCCTCTATTTTCTAGCTTCCATAATAGTCTCCTCGTATGTGGAACTTTGTCGAAAGCCTTAAAGCGAGAAACTTATATGAGGAGACATAATAATACAGCAGGAAGGTAAAGTAAAAGTTTGGAGCATAGGCTATAGCTACGCGTGGCGGCGGTGCTCATCTCCGTCCCATTGGCCCTTTGAGCCTGTGGTGGGAGAGACACTAGGGACGCAAGATACACAGGGCCGCAGTTCAGCAGCTGGGTCACGACTTTACTTATCCAGGAAGGAGGTGGGAAACAAGTTGGGCCGTATTACTAAACATTTCGTCTCCAAAGTTCACCTATTTGACAAGGCTTTCGTAGGAGTTTGGGGCATTTCCAGAAGTAGTTTTATGACCCTGGTGGTAGTCTGACCCTTCTTCTGTACCGTGAACCTAAAGAACCACTCATTAGAACCCGATTGATTCCCTTTTTGACCTTTAGAAGTAGTTGATGTAAGAAGCCAAAGTGTCTTAACATACCGACCAAGGAGTCAAAAAGAGATAGATACACGTGGTCACGGCAAACTGTTCTTGATGCTTATGGCTGTAGGATCAGGCAGCACAGACTATATGGTTCAGGAATACATTTAAAGCGAAAAAATTGTATGGCGAGATGCGATGTAGTATTTTAATATTCAGGAAAGACCCGAAAAGTAAGGAGACGAACTGAGATATACTAGGCTATGAAGATCTTGTCGACGTATATTATCGAAAGAGTATACAGCAAAGACAAAATGATTCTGAAACGCATCTTTGAAGTTGGAAGGTAATTGGAACAGAGACATTTTTAGTATTCAGGAAGAAGATGAAGAGTAAGAACACGAAAACTAAGATAGACTAGGCTATGAAGATCTGGTCGACGTATATTATCGAAAGAGTATACAGCAAAGACAAAATGATTCTGAAACGCATATTTGAAGTTGGAAGGTAATTGGAACAGAGACATTTTTAGTATTCAGGAAGAAGATGAAGAGTAAGAAAATGAAAACTAAGATATACTAGGCTATGAAGATCTGGTCGACGTATATGAACATCGTAAAAATATACAGCAAAGACAAAATGATTCTGAAATGCATATTTGATGTTGGAAAGTAATAGGAACAGACAGCCTTTTAGTATTCAGGAAAGAGATGAAGAGTAAGAAAACGAGAAGCAAGATTAACTAGGCTATGAAAAACTGTCCGAAGTATTAACATCATAAAAATAAAGAGCAAAGACAAAATGGTTCTGAAACGCATATTTGAAGCGGGAAAGTAGTAGGAACAGACAGCCATTTAGTATTCAGGAAGGAGATGAAGACTAAAAAAACGAAAAGTAAGATTAAATAGGCTTTGAAAAACAGTTCAAAGTATTAACATCGTAACAATAAAGAGCAAAGACAAAATGAATCTGAAACGCATATTTGAAGTTGGAAAGTAATAGGAACAGAGACATTTGTAGTATTCAAGAAGAAGATGAAGACTAAGAAAACGAAAAGTAAGATTAACTAGGCTATGAAAAACTGTTCAAAGTATTAACATCGCAACAATAAGTTCTGAATCAATTTTAAAGCAACAAAGTTATATGAAAAGACAGAATGCAGTATTAGTATTTAAGAAGCAGATGAGGAACTAAAAAAGGAAAAGAAATAGGATATGAAGAAGTGTTTGAGACATATAGTTTTCATCGTAACTTTGTGTGACTGCTATATGGTTCGAAAAAACAGCAACAACGTATATTTGAAGCTAGAAATATATATGAAAGAACAGAATGAAGTATCAGTGTTCAGGAAGGAGGTGGTAAGTAAGGAATTGGAAAACAAGATAGATTAGGCTATGGATAACTGTTCGAGTCTTAAGCTGGAGGGCAAAACGAGGGATACTAAGAACCAATCCCTTGTAGCTACTGGGCGTTCCTGATATCCTCCGGCAGCTTTCATGGTCATATGCCCTCTAATCTCTTATTCCTGTCTCCCTCTCATTTCTCCCCTTCGTATAACCACTCCTTTATTCTTCACTTTCAATCTCTGCCCCGGCCTTCATCTTTTCAGTCACTCCATTTCCTCCGTCCGTCCGTCTCTCCCTGTCGTATTCCTCCTCCTGTAGTGTTAAAGGTGTGGCAGAGAAGGAGCTAAAGGTATATGTTCCAGCTGCGCGTGGCCTCAGTGCTCATCTCCGTCTGTTTGGGTGAGGCGAATTTGCTGTAATTTTGCTGTATGCTTCACGACACTGACAGTAAGAGTTTTTATACTGTAATTTCATGTTTTTTTTTAGGGCATTTCTGAACATTTGAAAAGAAAAAAAATGTAGGTTTCACGACACTGACAGTAAGAGTTTTTATACTGTTTTTTTTTCATGTTTTTTTCAGGGCATTTCTGAACATTTGCAACGAAAAAAATGTAGGTTTCACGACACTGACAGTAAGAGTTTTTATACCGTTTTTCATGTTTTTTAGGGCATTTCTGAACATTTGCAAGGAAAAAAAATGGTAAAAATACCTGGGATTGGGGGTAGCAATGTGTATTTGTAGCCTGGGGTTCAGTGGGTTAAGGTTCAGTGGGTTAAGAAATGATGATACAGAGTAGTTTATGTAGAAAGATTTATATACGTTTTTTTTTTATCTTTTCGTTTAACGTCCTTATTTTCCCTTATGGGGTTGGACGGAATGATTTCCTTATATACCGAACAATAAGGCTAATAAATGTTACGTACAGCACAGTGAACGGAAAGGAATAGTTAATGCGCAATGCTCACGTAACGAATAGGAGGCTCACGATCGCCAGTGTATTTAGGGCAGCGTTGCCAAATTATCGTACTCATCGCACTGCATTTTTGTAGTTTCTGACCGATAACTCTAGCAAAAAAGAACGAAACCTATCAATATTTAACAGTTTTAACGATAACTTTAAATTCCTATCGTTATTTGTGTGGTTACGACAGTCTTGGAGCCTAGAAATGATAAATGCAATGTTCAGTGTACGACAATTTGGCGACGTTGATTTAGAGCCACTTTCACAGTTCGCCTCCAAGCCAATACCAATGACTTCGAAAATTCCTTGTGTAGTGTTTGGTGTTCATATCTAAGTAAAGAATTTTGAGGAAACCGAACGGGATGTCTCTTGTGTATCTTGTGTTGCTTCGAAAGCCTAAACATAATGGAGAGTAGAAGATTGAATAGTTTGGTTCGGTCGATTACAAGGCCACTGTGTAGGGCTGTGAAGTTGGCTCTTAGTAGATATTCATACTTCCGAAACATATTAAAGCGAGAAACTTGTATGAGGAGACATAATAATACAGCAGGAAGGTAAAGTAAAAGTTAGGAGTATAGGCTATAGCTACGCGTGGCGGCGGTGCTCATCTCCGTCCCGTTGGCCCTTTGAGCCTGTGGTGGGAGAGACACTAGGGACGCAAGACACACAGGGCCGCAGTTCAGCGTCTGGGTCACGACATTACTTATTCAGGAAGGAGGTTGGAAACAAGCTTGGGCCGTATTACTAAACATTTCGTCTCCAAAGCTCACCTATTTGACATGGCTTTCGTAGGAGTTTGGGGCATTTGCAGAAGTAGTTTTATGATCCTGGTGGTATTTAGAAACAAGAATACAGGCGGTGCAGTAACATCTGATGACAATGTGGCCTGTATTTAGTTTTTATTCATGAGAAAGAAAAAAAAGAGTTCACTAGAGTTTTAATCACACCTCCCCTTAAAAATGCTGCAGTGCGGAAATGTTACGTGCCTGAGAACTGGCAAACTGTCCGGCACTTTTGTTGTCACGTAACTTTATTTTTGGAGCTGCTTCCTTTGTTATAAATAAAGCTGCATTTTTTTACAACAAAGGAGTCAGCCGAGGGGCACAAAAAAAGTAAACAATAATAAAAAAAAAGCCCGCTACTCGCTGCTCCCAAAAAGAATCCAAAAAGGTGGCCGAAAGAGAGGTCATTTTCGGGAGGAGAGGTGTCCAGATACCCTCCTCTTGAAAGAGTTCAAGTCGTAGGCAGGAGGAAATACAGAAGAAGGAAGATTGTTCTAGAGTTTACCAGCGTGAGGGATGAAAGAGTGAAGATGCTGGTTAGCTCTTGCATAAGGGGTTTGGACAGTATAGGGATGAGCATGAGTAGAAAGTCTCGTGCAGCGGGGCCGCGGGAGGGGGGGAGGCATGCAGTTAGCAAGTTCAGAAGAGCAGTTAGCATGAAAATATCGATAGAAGATAGAAAGAGAGGCAACATGGCGGCGGAAATTAAGAGGCACCTGGCGTCGGGATCCTCAGCTTGCCCTGCACACTGGTATCGAAGTGTTGGGATATACGTTGTAGGTGCGCGTGGCCCCGGTACTTATCTCCATCACATTGACCCTTGAGCCTGTGGTAAGAACCCATACCCTTGGACACGGGGCCAGTGTGACATCCAGGTTACCACAGTTTACCTTCCCCAGGTTTCCCCAGGTACCCAGTTATCCACCAGCCCGAGAGGCAGGAAGAACAGCTGGGGGAGCTACACGCTTACTGTCCAGACCGGGATTCGAACCTTTTTTTTCTTTCTTTTTTTTACATCAAAGGATGCGGCTCAAGGGCAACAAAAAGAGCACAAAAAAGAACTCGCTACTCGCCGCTCCCACAAAAGCAAAAAGTAAAGAGTAGCCAAAAGAGAGGTCAATTTCGGGTGGAGAGGTGTCTTGATACACTCTTCTCATGTTCGCGGATTCGTAGCCAAGCATCACGGAAGTATATCACGGAGGCAGATATCTATCCTTAAGTAAATATAGTCAATGCTGATAATAATAATAATAATAATAATAATAATAATAATAACAATAATAATAATAATAATAATGATAAAAATTATAGTATTAATATCAATTACGAGAATAGCAACAATAATAATAGTAATAACATTAATAAGAATCATAATATGTAAAGCAACCTAACGGAGTAATAAATGTGGTTAAAATTTGAGCAGAGAAAATTAAAGGCTAAAATTACGATAAAATCTTTCGGATGCCATATCAACATCACGACGCAAAACAAAAAGTTATATAAATTACTCATAATTCCTCGTATACGCTGACGGAAACAATGGGAAAAATTACCTGAAACTTGGATTTCACGAAACTACGAGAAAATTCATGCAAAACAATGTTACCGAGACACCCATAAACCAACACGGTCACCTTCACTTCTTTATGCGTCGTGTCGTGCCCCGCATTCATCACCGTAACATAGGGCCGATTTCACAGTCGTTTTGTTTGCTTTGATCGTTACCAATGGCGACGATCACCGCTTTAAAATTTCCACTTAAAACTGGCCGATGGGGAAGTGGCGGCTGCGGGGTTAGCCTAGCCCCGCACCTTGCCACACACTCTCAATACCTCTCGCTTTCTCTGCAGCCGCCACTACCCCATCGGCCAGTTTCACGTGGAAAACTATAGCGTCGATCGGCGTCATTGGTAACGATCAAAACAAAGAAAATGACTGTGAAAGCGGCCCATAGAAAGGTACTCAGATCTACCCTCAAGTTTACTAAAGCCTCCTCTTTTTTTTCTATTAAGTAGGTTATGTTTTTTTTTTCGTTCGTGCTGTCATAAAAAAAGTATTCGCCTTTACCATAGTCAACTACAGATTGTTAGCCGGTTAATGTTATAGTACTGTGTGTGCTTTATATCATAGAAGCGAAAAACAGTATTCCTCTTTCCCTTTAGGTCAAAATTCTCCTTTCTCTTTAGGTCCTTTCCCTTTAGGTCAAACTTCTCCTTTCCCTTTAGGTCAGACTTGTCCTTTCAATTTAGATCCTTTCCCTTTAGGTCAAACTTCCCCTTTCAATTCAGGTCATTTCCCTTTAGGTTAAACTCCCCCTTTCCCTTTAGGTCCTTTCCCTTTACATCAAACTTCTCCTTTCAGTTTAGGTCCTTTCCCTTTAGGTCAAACTTCAACCTTTCAATTCAGGTCCTTTCCCTTTAGGTCAAACTTCTCCTTTCCCACCAGGGTCGCCACCACCTATTCATCACCGTTATTAATTCTTGCTTTCCGTGTTCTTTATAGAGAAAAAAAAGTAAAAATAAAGTAAAAGTAAAATAAAAGTAAGGTAAAAGTAAAGTGAAAGTAAAGTAAATATAGTTCTCGCCTTTACGCACGATTAAACTTAACAACGCCCTTATCATTCATTTTAAGTCCATTTTTGTTTTCGTGTCTTGTGTTCTCTAAATAAAAAAAATAAAAAAACATCATTCGTCTTTACCTCTAAGTCAACTAAAGCTTCATTGTCTATATTAACTTCCTTTTTATCGTGTAGCCTTTATCAACATCGCCCTCATCATTCGTTTTAATTAAGTCCCATGTTTTCGTTATCCCTGAGTCAACTAAAGCTTCATTATCTACATTAACTTCCTTTTTGTTGTGTAGCCTTTATCAACATCGCCCTTATCATTCGTTTTAAGTCCCATTTTTTCGTGTGTAAGTGTTCTCTATATCGTACAAGAAGCAGTTTTCGCCTTTACTCCTAAGTCAACTAAAAGCTTCATTATCTATTTCAAGTTCCTTTTTTCTTCGCATAGCCTTATTAACAACGCCCGTATACCATTCACTTTAAGTTCCATTTTTCGTGTATGTGTTTTCTATATTATGAAAATGTAAAAAAAATGCAGTATTCGCCTTTACCCCTAAGTCAACTAAAAGCTTCATTACCTCTTTAAATTCTAGTTGTCGCTTTTTTCCAGGTGTCCTTCAATATAGAACACGTAAAGTAACTCTCTCTCTCTCTCTCTCTCTCTCTCTCTCTCTCTCTCTCTCTCTCTCTCTCTCTCTCTCTCTCTCTCTCTCTCTCTCTCTCTCTCTCTCTCTCTCTCTCTCTCTCTCTCTCTCTCTCTCTCTCTCTCTCTCTCTCTCTCTCTCTCTCTCTCTCTCTCTCTCTCTCTCTCTCTCTCTCTCTCTCTCTCTCTCTCTCTCTCTCTCTCTCTCTCTCTCTCTCTCTCTCTCTCTCTCTCTCTCTCTCTCTCTGTCTCTCTCTCTCTCTCTCTCTCTCTCTCTCTCTCTCTCTCTCTCTCTCTCTCTCTCTCTCTCTCTCTCTCTCTTCTTTTAGTTCAAGTTCTAAGTTCTTGCTGTTTTGTGTACGTAATCATAAAAAAAAGAGTTCGAGCCTTTTCCCAAGAGTCAACAACAGCCTTATCGCATACTAAAACACACCACTGAGACTCACACTCCTTTTAGTTCAAAGTTCCTGTTGCTTTATGCCCGTTATCATAAGAAAAAGAGTAATTACGGACCCTTTCCCACAAGTCAACAACAGCCTTATCATCTCTACCACAACACACCATAGAGACTCGTACAATTTTTCGCCCTCAAGCTGAAAAAGACGAGCCAGTTGACGGTCTAATACTTGAATCCACACACGCCTCGCCTCCAGCCCGACATTTCCTCATAAAAAGACCCCTCGAGTGAGCTCTTGACAAGGGTGCTTCTACTAATAGGACGAAAAAGGTCTTCCCACAAACTGTCCGGGGGAGTGGTGCGCTGAGAGGGAGAGAGGAGGGAAAGGGATGTCAAGCGGAGGAGAAGGAGAAGGACGAGAAGGAGGGGAAGGAGGAAGAGAAGGAGGAGGGCGAGAAGGAGGGGAAGGAGAAGGAGGAGGAGGAGCAGAAGGAAGTCTGGGAAGAGGCGTGGAAGCTTGAGAAGGAAGAGTAAAGAAATAGTGTGGAAATGAAGACTTACAGAACGGTAGAATGGAAGGTGTTTAGAACTGAAAGAAGCAAAGAGATGGTAGAGAGAATCGCATATATAGATAGACATAAGTAGATAAATATAGAGAGATGGAAAGATAGATAGAAGTACAAGGAAAGGAAAAGGTGGGAAGTAGAGTCACAGATATAGATAGATAGATGGATCGAGATAGACAGATTGAGATAGAGAAAGCGAGATGCCGATTTTCAGGGGAGAGAAAAATAAGTCACCTAAGTATTTTTTCCCTGAGGACACCTGAGCACCTGAGTCTGAGAGTAAAACAAACAAACAAACAAAGAGGAAACACTTCACCTGCCGACAAACAATCAATCGTGTCGTGTTGCCATTTGGAGCACTTTGGTGTTTATTGTTGTTTAATTGGTCATTTGGAAGCTAAATTGTTTTATTATTTTTGTTATAGTTACGTTATTGTCAGTGTTATTATTATTGTTATTATTATCATTATATTATTATTTTTGCTACTACTACTACTACTACTACTACTACTACTATTACTACTACTACTACTACTACTACTACTACTACTACTACTACAAAAAGATACCTCCACCCATGTTTATTTTCCCGACACATAATCATGGAGGGCTCTATAAATTGGAGGTCATTAGCCCCAACTCTGTTCGCTAATGACCGTGGCATCCAACCATATCACTAATACTACTTAGCACTAAATCTATGCATAACACCTTATTATCCTCTCCTACTACTACTCGTTCACTACTCATGTCACTCCCAACCCACCCAAATGTCACTCTCCACCACTGTGGCCTCATACCACTACTATTACCACTAAAATTACCATTACTACTAGTACTACTACTACTACTACTGCTACTGCTACGAGTCTACAACCACCATTACTACTACTACCACTGCTACTATTACTACTATTATTACTACTACTATTATCATTACTACTACAACTATCATGACTACTATTACTACTACTACTACTACTACTACTACTACTGGTACGCTCACCATAACTATTACTACTATCAGTACTACTGTTACTACTACTATTATTACTACTATTACCAGTACTACTACAATTACCATTACTACTACGATTACCACCATAACTACTACTACTACTACTACTACTACTACTACTACTACTACCACTACTACTACAATTCGTAATCCAATAAACAAGATTTCTATTGCATTTTTGTTAACATTCATAAGTCATCCAATAAATCCCAACTTCCATTTTCTTTGGACATATTTTTCGTGTATTTACTATCTATTTTTTTTTTGGTCACAACGTATCGGGTTTTAGTCCATTAGTTAATTGAATCCATTGTTCCCTTGACATTTATTAATAACCTTGCACCTCTCTCTCTCTCTCTCTCTCTCTCTCTCTCTCTCTCTCTCTCTCTCTCTCTCTCTCTCTCTCTCTCTCTCTCTCTCTCTCTCTCTCTCTCTCTCTCTCTCTCTCTCTCTCTCTCTCTCTCTCTCTCTCTCTCTCTCTCTCTCTCTCTCTCTCTCTCTCTTTTCCTTCTCCTCTTTCGGTCTTCTTTATGCTCCTCTTCCTCTTCCTCCTCTCTGTATTCTTGACTACTTTACTTTCGCTCTCTTCTTCCTTTTCGTTATTATGATTCCTCTTATTTTTTCATTTCCTCTTATTTTCCTTTTCCTCATTTTGTCATCTTTATACTCCCCTTCCTCTTCCTGGACTCCATATAATCATGTTCCTACCAATTTCGTTTTTCAGTACGCATTTTCTCTCTCTTACTAATATCTTTTTAATAATTGCTCTCTCCATAATTATTTCACACTTAGCTTCATTATTTCGTATTTTTGTTGTTAATTTATTTTGCCATGTTCGAATACTTCACTTTCGCTTTCTTTCTATGTATATTTGTTTCTCTGATTGCATACCCGTGAGATTGCTTTTTGTCCTCATTGGTTCTAAAAGTCTATCATAATATCAGGTGTCGCTTCAGTATCAGGATTTTATTTTAGTCTGATCGTGTTCGCTTCGTATATGCTATCTTCTTTTTCTCCATTTATCGTTTCATTATCCCCCTGCATGCCGGCTTTCCTCATTTGTTTTGTATTTTTATCACCTCTATTCGCAAAACGTTGTCATACTTCGCAAACTCTACGGTGTTTATATATCGCATTTGAATAAGAATGTTGGCTTTCTTCACCTGTTTTCTCGTTTGATCTCATCCATTCTCAAAACAATGTAATCATACCTCGCAAGCTTTAGTAATTTGTCGCATTTGAATAATAATATCATACTCTGTCTTCTCTCTCTCATGTGTGTCTTGTATTTCACCGTTATTTCTCTATTAATGTCTTTTTCTACATTCATTAGTGACCTTTCTTCTGGCCTCTCATTCTTCTTTGTTTTGATGGAGGTTAGAAGACTTTTTTGTTTTGATTCGGCATACTGTGTTATCGCCGTATATGTGACCTTCTTTTTCTGCATTTTTCTTCTCATTGTCTTCCTGCATATTGGCTTCCCTCACATGCTTTCTATTTCTTATTTCTCTATTTTCTAAACAATGGAGTCATACTTTGCAAACTTTTGATATCTGTCGCATTTGAATGATAACAGTATATACTCTGTCCTCTCTTTCGTGTGTAGCCTTGTATTTGCCTGTCTTTTCTCCATCAATGTCTTTTTTCCATCTTCTTTTGTTTACTCTTCTGGCCTTTCATTTTTTTCTTTTACGAGAGATTACCGCCCTTTTTTGTTTTGTTTTGGCATACTATGTTATCTTCGTATATGTTTTTTTTTTTTTTTTTACGTTGTTGCCTTATTCATCTTCCCGGGGCCTGATGGTCTTCCAGGTGGGGCCTAATGGTCAGCCCAGCCGTTCTGGCGCAGGCGAGTGTTTACAGTGGCGCCATCTTGCATTGGCACTGCCCCCGGAACTCGTACTTGATTCGCTTGGACGGCTTCCTCTAGAGTCCGGGTTGATGGGTGGTCTTCAGGACAGCATGTGGGTAGTTTTAAGCCACTCGGCGGTGACCGAAAAATCCGAGTGGTAGCGTAAGGATTCGAACCCGCGTCGTCCATCACGCGGCGAATGTGGGTCCAGTACGCTATCACTTCGGCCACCGCCTACCCTAATATGTGACCTTCTTTTCCTCCATTTTCCTTTTCATTGTCTTCCTGTATGTTGGCTTTCTCACCAGCTTTCTATTTTTATCTCCTTTATTCTCAAAACAATGTAGTCATACGTCGCAAACTTTAGATATCTGTCTCATATAAATAATAATAGTATATACTCTGTCCTCTCTTTCGTGTGTAGCCTTGTATTTTCCTGTCTTTTCTCCATCAATGTCTTTTTTCCATCTTCTTTTGTTTACTCTTCTGGCCTTTCATTTTTTTCTTTTTACGAGAGATTAGCGGGCTTTTTTTTTTTTAGTTTTGGCGTACTGTGTTATCTTCGTATATGTGACCTTCTTTTCCAGCATTTTTCTTTTCATTGTCTTCCTGCATATTGGCTTTCTCATCTGTTTTCTATTTTCCATTCCTCTGTTCTCTAAACAATGTAGTCATACGTCGCAGACTTTAGTAATTTGTTGCATTTGAATAATAATTGTACCCGTTCTGTTTTCTCTCTCTCTCTCTCTCTCTCTCTCTCTCTCTCTCTCTCTCTCTCTCTCTCTCTCTCTCTCTCTCTCTCTCTCTCTCTCTCTCTCTCTCTCTCTCTCTCTCTCTCTCTCTCTCTCTCTCTCTCTCTCTCTCTCTCTCTCTCTCTCTCTCTTTCGTGTAGTCTTGTATTTGTCTGTCTTTCCTCCATTAATGTATTTCTTGTCCATTCAAAATTGACCTCTCCTGGCCTCTTACTCATTTTCTTTTGCGAGAGGAGAGCTTAGAGGCCATTTTTGTTATCTCTGTTTAGGCTTTGTGCTGCCTCCCTTGCTGTAAAAAAATAGATCCTGCAGTAGTTTTGTTCTCCACTCATATTTTCAAGCATTTTAATATATCAGTTGCTTTTTACGTGCATATCTTGTCGCTTAGTTGCTTAATTTTTCACGTGTTTTTTTCCATTATAACTTGCATCTCCCTCATATCACTGTCTTTTTTCAATATTCCAGCAGTAGTTTTTTTTCTGTTCGTATAATTTCAAGCATTTTAATTTGTCAGTAGCTTTTTACGTGCATATTTTGTCGCTCAGCTGTTTAACTATTCACGTGTTTTCTTCCATTATAACTTCCATCTCTCTCATATGATTGTCTTTCAATTGTCTTCATCTTTCCCTCCACTCCTCAGTCCTGACGGCAACACTGCCGTCTCATCTATCTCTAAGGCTGAACTCTTCTCTCAAACTTTTTCTAAAAACTCCACTCTGGACGATTCTGGGCATATTCCTCCTACTCATCCCCCCTCTGACTCCTTTATGCCTGTTATAAAGATTCTTCAAAATGATGTTTTCTATGCCCTCTCTGGCCTCAATCCTCAGAAGGCTTATGGACCTGATGGAGTGCCTCCTATTGTCCTTAAAAACTGTGCCTCCGTGCTGTCACCCTGCCTGGTCAAACTCTTTCGCCTCTGCCTGTCAACATCTACCTTTCCTTCTTGCTGGAAGTATGCCTTCACACAGCCTGTAATTAAGAAGGGTGACCGCTCCAATCCCTCAAACTACCGTCCTATTGCTTTACTTTCTTGTCTATCTAAAGCTATTGAATCAATCCTTAACCGTAAGATTCAAAAGCACCTTTCCACTTCTGACCTTCTATCTGATCGCCAGTATGGGTTCCGCAAGTGGCGTTCTACTGGTGATCTCTAATTCTTAACTGACTCTTGGTCATCCTCTCTTAGCCGTTTCGGTGAAACTTTTGCTATTGCGCTGGACATATCAAAAGCTTTTGATAGGGTCTGGCACAAATCTTTGCTTTCTAAACTACCCTCCTACGGTTTCTATCCTTCTCTCTGTACCTTTATCTCCAGTTTCCTTTCTGACCGTTCTATTTCTGCCGTGGTAGACGGTCACTGTTCTTCTAAATCTATTAACAGTGGTGTCCCACAGGGTTCTGTCCTATCTCCCTCTTTTTCTGTTGTTCATTGATGATCTTCTTTCCAAAACGAACTGTCCTATCCATTCCTACGCCGATGATTCCACTCTGCATTATTCAACTTCTTTTAATAGAAGACCCACCCTTCAGGAACTTAACGACTCAAGGCTGGAGGCTGCAGAACGCTTAGCCTCAGACCTTACTATTATTTCCGATTGGGGCAAGAAGAAATTGGTGTCCTTCAACGCCTCAAAAACACAGTTTCTCCACCTATCCACTCGACACAATCTTCCAAACAACTATCCCTATTCTTTGACAACACCAGCTATCACCTTCCTCAACACTAAACATCCTCGGTCTATCCTTAACTCAAAATCTCAACTGGAAAGTTCATATCTCATCTCTTACTAAATCAGCTTCCTCGAGGCTGGGCGTTCTGTACCGTCTCCGCCAGTTCTTCTCCCTGCACAGTTGCTGTCCATATACAGGGGCCTTGTCCGCCCTCGTATGCAGTATGCATCTCATGTGTGGGGGCTCCACTCACAGCTCTTCTGGACAGAGTGGAGGCTAAGGCTCTTCGTCTCATCAGCTCTCCTCCTCATACTGATAGTCTTCTACCTCTTAAATTCCGCCGCAATGTTGCCTCTCTTTCTATCTTCTATCGATATTTCCACGCTGACTGCTCTTCTGAACTTGCTAACTGCATGCCTCCCCCCTCCCGGCCCCGCTGCACTCGACTTTCTACTCATGCTCATCCCTATACTGTCCAAAGCCCTTATGCAAGAGTTAACCAGCATCTTCACTCTTTCATCCCTCACGCTGGTAAACTCTGGAACAATCTTCCTTCATCTGTATTTCCTCCTGCCTACGACTTGAACTCTTTCAAGAGGAGGGTATCAGGACACCTCTCCTCCCGAAACTGACTTATCTTTCGGCCACCTCTTTGGATTCTTTTTAGGAGCAGCGAGTAGCGGGCTTTTTTTTTTATTAATGTTTACTTTTTTGTGCCCTTGAGCTGTCTCCTTTGCTGTAAAAAAAAAAAAAAAAAAAAAAATATTCCAGCTGTAGTATTTTTTTCAGTTCGTATAATTTCAAGCATTTTAATTTGTTAGTAGCATTTTACGTACATATCTTGTCGCTCAGCTGTTTAACTATTTACATGTTTTTTTTCGCTTTTAATTAACTTCCATTTCCCTCCCTCACTGTCTTTTTCAATATTCCAGTAGCTTTTTTTCTGTTCTCATAATTTCAACCATTTTAATTTTTCAGTAGCTTTTTACGTACATATCTTTTCGCTCAGCTGTTTAACTATTCGCATGTTTTCTTCGGTCTTAACTTCCATCTCCCTCCCTCACTGTCTTCTTCAATATTCCTGTAGCAGTTTCTTTTTTTATAATTTCAAGTTTATTTTGTCAGCAGATTTTTACATGAGTCTATGTCCATTATATCTCATCGCCCAGCAGCGTAATGGTTTGTGTGTTTCTTTCCTTATGTAATTCTTGTCTCCCTCATTGTCTTTTTAAATATTCCTGTGGTCGTATTGTTCTCCTCTCATAATTTCAAGCATTTCAATGTGTTAGGGGCTTTTCATATGAGTTTATGTCCTTCATGTCTTGTCGGTGAGCTTTAATAAGTGTTTGCGTGTTTCTTTCCTTCTCAACTGTCATCTCCCTCGTTGTCTTGTTCAATGTTCCTGCGGTAGTTTTCGTCCGTTTTCACAATTTCAAGCATTTTATTTTGTCAATGTTTTTTTCACGAATTTCAATCATGTCCTGTCGCTCAGCTATGTAACTGTTTGCTTTTTTACTTTCCTTATTAGCTTTTATCTCCTTTAATGTCTTTTTTAATGTTCCTATTATTTCAAACATTTCAACAGGTTTATATACGATTCTCCATCATGTTTTGTCTTTATCTGTGTAATGGTTTCCGTGTTTCTTTCCTTGTTGAACTTTTGCCTCCCTCACTGTCTTTTTTCAATGTTCCGATAATTTCAAACATTTCAACAGGTTTATATACGATTCTCCATCATGTTTTGTCTTTCATCTGTGTAATGGTTTCCGTGTTTCTTTCCTTGTTGAACTTTTGTCTCCCTCACTGTCTTTTTTCAATGTTCCTATTATTTCAAACATTTCAACAGGTTTATATACGATTCTCCATCATGTTTTGTCTTTCATCTGTGTAATGATCTCCGTGTTTCTTTCCTTGTGTAACTTTTGCCTCCCTCTTTGTTTTTTCCAATGTTCCTGCAGTAGTTTTTGTTTCTTTTTCATATTATCAAGCACTCTTTTGCCAGCAGCTTTTTTAGACGAATCTCCATCACGTCCTGTCGCTCAGGTATGCAAGTGTTTGTGTGTTTCTTTTCTTTTCAATTTTAACTCTCGCGGCGTTCTTACTTAGCTTCTCTGTAACATCTTTTTTTAATTCCTTCGTTGCTCAGTCTTTGTGCTTCTGTTCGATTCTCAGAGTCTTACGATAGCTATTTCTCGATTATATCTCTTATGTTGTTTCATCTCAGTAAAAATCATCAGGAGGTCTTAGGTTTTTGGTATCGTGTTTCATTATTCATACTAGCAATATTTTTTTACTTATTCTGTGTGTCTGTGTGTGTATGTCTGTGTCTGTGTCTCTTTCTGTCTCTCTCTGTCTCTCTCTGTCGCTCTCTTTCTCTTTCTCTCTCTTTCTGTCGCTCTTTCTCTTTTTCTTTCATTCTCTCTCTCTCTCTCTCTCTCTCTCTCTCTCTCTCTCTCTCTCTCTCTCTCTCTCTCTCTCTCTCTCTCTCTCTCTCTCTCTCTCTCTCTCTCTCTCTCTCTCTCTCTCTCTCTCTCTCTCTCTCTCTCTCTCTCTCTCTCTCTCTCTCTCTCTCTCTCTCTCTCTCTCTCTCTCTCTCTCTCTCTCTCTCTCTCTCTCTCTCTCTCTCTCTCTCTCTCTCTCTCTCTCTCTCTCTCTCTCTCTCTCTCTCTCTCTCTCTCTCTCTCTCTCTCTCTCTCTCTCTCTCTCTCTCTCTCTCTCTCTCTCTCTCTCTCTCTCTCTCTCTCTCTCTCTCTCTCTCTCTCTCTCTCTCATACACACAAAAATCTGGTATAGTTTCTCTTGGGAAATGCTAATTAACTCCAAATATTAACATAGCCTTGTCGTAATGTTGAAATGGTCCGCTTATTTATAGTTCCGACAACAATGGGTCTGTATCGTTGATTATAAAGGTTGTTAATTAGTTTCACGTGAGGAGAATCGATAATGCTGTGTTGGCTCCATGCTGCCTTTCCGTTTCTTCCTCTGGGTTGGTTAGTTTCAATGTTGTGTTCATGTGACTTGATAAACACAATGATATATTACACAAGAGAACATACAATAAAAAAACTCTTCTAAGCTCTCCTCCCGTGAAATAAAAATAATGAAATACCAGAAGAGAGGTTAATATTGAATGGAGAAAAGACATTAGTAGAGATAACACATACAATAAAAAAAAAGCCTGCCAACCTCTCCTCTCGTAAAATAAAAATAAATGAAATACCAGAAGAGAGGTCAATATTAAATGTAGAAAAGACATTGGTAGAGGTGTGACAGGGAAATACAAGCGTCTCATAAAGTAATTTGGTCATCGTCTTCTAATATTTTTTTATCTTCTCATTATAATACACAATAATACAATAGGCAATACTAACAATGGAACAATGTAGCAATCAAGTAAATAATTTAAACTCATTCTCCTACTCTTTTTTTTTTTCTTCTGATGGTTCCTTTTTTCACATTTTTCTCATTTTTTTCACTTATACATTTCTGTTTTTTCTCTCTCTCTCTCTCTCTCTCTCTCTCTCTCTCTCTCTCTCTCTCTCTCTCTCTCTCTCTCTCTCTCTCTCTCTCTCTCTCTCTCTCTCTCTCTCTCTCTCTCTCTCTCTCTCTCTCTCTCTCTCTCTCTCTCTCTCTCTCTCTCTCTCTCTCTCTCTCTCTCTCTCTCTCTCTCTCTCTCTCTCTCTCTCTCTCTCTCTCTCTCTTGCCTTCCTCTTTTCCCTTTCCTCTGTCATTTTTTGTTTATTTTCTCTTTTTTCTTATCTAACGCTTAATAGCAATAACAAATTACTTATAATCACCCCTTCTTTTTTCCTACTCATCTTCCTTCTTCACTTTTTTTCTCATTTTTTATCTTTTCTCCATTCCTTTTTTTTCGTTTCTACTTTGTCGCCTCTTCGCTGCTTCTCATCTACCGTCTTCGCCTTCTTCTCTATTTTTACCTCTGTCAACGAAGTCGGGAGGAGGTTATATTTTCGGTCCGGTCAGTATTTTTATTTATTTATTTATTTATTTATTTGATTGTTTCTTCGTGAGCAGTCTCCTGTGCACAATTTTGCTGATATCGCAACCAATTTTTTAGGGAAGCTTCGTGTCCATCCAGAATAGAACCCATTGAATATTTGATGTCAAAGGTCAAAGGTCAAGGTCGCACAAAACGTCAGATTGGCCATAACTTCGGTTCTCTTCATCGTAGAGACTTCAGACTTGGTTCATATTTTAGCTCATGGAAAGACGCACGTTGCATGGCCTTGACATTGATCTTTGACCTTGACCTCGAAAAATCACCCAAGGTCAAAGTTTCCACAAAAAAAATCATCAAATTTCGAAACAAATGCTTCCATATGCTGCATAGGATCACAGATGATGCCCATACCAATTTTCAGGACGATCTTTGGCGGAGGTTTGCACTCTCCGATTGCTATGCGTCTAATTTTCTTTATCTTTTGCATTTTTATTTTTTTTCCTTTTTTTGTTGCTTCGCTTTTTATCTAGTTCACTTTCTCCTCTAACGTTCAATAGCAATGCAAAGTAACTAATCTGATCGCCTCCTCCTCCTCTTTATTTCCTCTTCTTTCTTCTTTTTTCTCTTTTTGCCTTTCTCTTTTTTTTTCCTTTTTCCCGTTGTTGATTCTGCTCTTCTTTTTTCCTCTCTTTTTCCTCGTAAAATTTTAATGGTAATAATAACCAAATTCCTCCAAATGCAACACGATTTGATTACTTGTTTGTCCGACCGATATTGTTTTCTTTTCTTTTTTTTTCTTTTTTTCTATTTTACTCAGACAAAAAAGTTAAATTATTGGCGACTTATTTTTCCCTTCCGAGAAACTAATTTTCCCCCCAAACAACACAATTATTGGGTTTCCTGAGTCCATATGTTGTTGATTAGCGATACAATAGACGGCTAATGTAAAAAATATAATCTTTTGTGAGTGTCTCTCTATGAATTACTTTTCTTTGCCATATTAATCAGTGCTATTTGTCTGTCTGTCTGTCTGCCTGTGTCTGTCTGTCTGTTTACCTGTCTGTCTGTCTGTCTGTCTGTCTCTAACCGAAACACACACACACACACACACACACACACACACACACACACACACACACACACACACACACACACACGTACGTACGTTGAGTCGTTCTCTTTAATGATATTTGTGTTCATATTTACACCAGTGAAGGCTTATATGTATTCATAGGTATAACAAATGAAAACTCTGCCAAATTTGTTTAACAAAAATAGAAAATATTAATTAATACATACACACAAGTTCGTCTGATATAGTTAACTATTTGTTCTTACATTCTCAAATAAGATTATTAAAACTTCTTTTTTAGTATTGAAATAAAGAGCCAAATGTTGCCTCAAAAAAGGAAACAAAGCAAATTTACAACGTTCCTTTTGTGTATCGGAAAAATAAAACAATCTTACCAATGAATGAAACGGGGAGTAAGAACCCTGCCATTCATATGTTTATTGAGAGAGAGAGAAAAGGCATTTTTTTAATTGGTACGTTACTAAGGAAACGGAAGATAAGCAATCGACCTTTCCTTTGCATAATAGAAAAGTGTATCAGAATAAAAATTGACGTAAAGAGCAATTGTTGTCATTGCAAATTCTTCTGTTGTATTCTTGAAAAAGTACTAACCAGTTGTTGAACACAAAAACTAGTTTTTCCTGGTCATTGTAATTATTTTTTCTAGCATACATAAAGAGAGAGTGCCACCTGATGTTTGATATAAGGAGCAAAAATACTTAGTCATTCGGAGTCACTGTTAAGTCTTCCTCCGTATACATAAAGAATTGCCTCCTGGTGATTGGGAGAAGAGACAAAAGAATCGTGTTCTGGGGCTCAGTGCAAATTCTTTCTCTGCATACAAAAAAAAAAAATGTCATCTGGCATTTGAAAAAAAAAATAGTAATTCGTGGCCAGAGTTATCTCTACTCTATCTTTGTTTACTAAAAACAAGTACCTCCTGGCGTTTGAAATGGTAAACAAAAGAATATTCGTTCGGGGTTTGTATACAGAAAAGTCCCATCTGGTATTTGAAAAAGGAAACACAAAATTATGTAGTCGTTTTTGCTTTCAAAAGTCAGTGCAAACGGTTCCTTGGTATACAGAAAAAAGTGCCACTTGGTGCTCCGAATAAAGTGAAGTTGGGTGCACACGCTCTAGCTGCGTGTTGCTGCGGTGCTCATCTTCGCACCGTTGGCCTTATGGCCGCCTTAACACGGAACACGGGCCACTGTTAATTAAGTTCGGGATTGCCACAGTTTACTTTCTCCCTATTTCCCCAGGTACCCATTTATCGACCAACCCGAAAGTGGGGGATGAACAGCTGGGTGAGCTGCACGTCGACTGCCTGGGTCGGGATTCGAACGTGGGCCCGCGGAGTCTCAGCCAGGCACGCTGATGGCTGGTCACTGCTAGGAAATAATAAAACTAGTGGTCCAGGGCAATACAAAGTCTTCCCTTGCACATGATGTCAGTGTCAGTGCAAAAAAATAATCCTCGTTCGTGCACGCAAAGGTCAGGCGAGGCGGGCGAGGCGGCTTGAATAATGAACGTGTGACATGAGGCTTCTGTTTAATTAGCCAGCGCGGGGAGGCCGGGCAGGGCAGCGGCGCCGATGACACGGAAGCAATTTTTTCACCCACATTATCATCATTGTATTGTGCGTGTCCTGTGTGAGAGCCATGCGGTATGATGTGGAAAGCCGGTGTTGGTGGTTGATATCTTGCAATGTATAGAGAAAACGAGTCTTATTATTTCTTTTAATATAATTAGCCGGTGTTGGTGGTTGATATCTTTCTTTGTATATAGAAAACGAGTCTTATTATTTCTTTGATCATAATTAGCCGGTGTTGGTGGTTGATATCTTGCAATGTATATAGAAAACGAGTCTTATTATTTCTTTTAATATAATTAGCCGGTGTTGGTGGTTGATATCTTGCAATGTATATAGAAAACGAGTCATATTATTTCTTTTAATATAATTAGCCGGTGTTGGTGGTTGATATCTTGCAATGTATATAGAAAACGAGTCATATTATTTCTTTTAATATAATTAGCCGGTGTTGGTGGTTGACATCTTGCTTTGTATATAGAAAACGAGTCTTTTTTTTTTTACCACAAAGGCACAGAAAAAATAAAAATAAAAAAAGCCCGCTAATCGCTGCTCCCACAAAAGAACCAGAAGAGGTGGCCAAAAGCAAGGTCAAATTCGGGAGGAGAGGTGTCCTGATACCCTCCTCTTGAAAGAGTTCAAGTCGTAGGCAGGAGGAAATACAGATGAAGGAAGATTGTTCCAGAGTTTACCAGCGTGAGGGATGAAAGAGTGAAGATGCTGGTTAACTCTTGCATAAGGGGTTTGGACAGTATAGGGATGAGCATGAGTAGAAGTCGGGTGCAGCGGGGCCGCGGGAGGGGGGAAGCATGCAGTTAGCAAGTTCAGAAGAGCAGTCAGCGTGGAAATATCGATAGAAGATAGAAAGAGAGGCAACATCGCGGCGGAATTTAAGAGGTAGAAGACTATCAGTAGGAGGAGGAGAGCTGATGAGACGAAGAGCCTTAGCCTTATTATTTATTTCAATATAATTAGCCGGTGTTGGTGGTTGGTATCTTGCATTGTATAGAGAAAACAAGTATTATTATTTCTTTTATTATAATTAGCCGGTGTTGGTGGTTGATATCGTAAATTGTATATGGAAAAGGATTACATATCTTATCATTGTTAGGTATTGGTTTTTCTCTTTTTATTATCTAGTGTTGCTGATTGACATTTTGCATAGTAGGTACCAGTGAAGGAATATCCAGCACACCAATACCACATGGGAAACACTCCACTATCCACCACAGAGGCAGAGAAAGACCTGGGAGTGTATGTTCCTATAGAAAGAGGGTGCATGTCTTATCATTGTTAGATTAGTATTATTTCTCTTATTACCATTATCTAGTGTTGCTGGTTGACACGTTGCATGGTTTATTGAATAGGGGCAGTGATTAGCGGATTTTTTTTTCCCATGATTGTTTTCCTTTGTTTTGCCCTTGAGCTGCTTCCTTCACTGTAAAAAGAAGTGCAGATCTTATCATTATTGTTGGGTATTGCTATTTCTTTTATATTTATTAGCTGGTGTTGCTGTTGATATCTTGTATAGTATATATATAGAGAGAATAAGGGTGCATATATCATTATTGCCGGGTATTAATGTATTGTGCTAGGTATTATTGTATTGAGAAAAGGTATGCATATTATATTATTATTTTTAAGCATTATTTTTCATTGTTTTGTGATTTATTTGTTATTTATTAATCGTCATCTTTGTATTGAGAAAGCGATTACATATTAGATCATTGTTTTTCGGTGTTATTTTCGTTATTACTGTTATTATTTTTATTTTTATTCATTCGTCGTCATCATCATCATCATCATCATTTTTAGGTATCATTATAACTACTATTTCCCTTTATTCATTCGTCGTCATCACCATCATCATCATCATTTTTAGGTGTTGTCATCATTATTATTTACTATTATATGGTTTCTCTGCTATTCATTCCACATCACCATCATCATCATCATCATCATCATCATCATTATTATTAGCAGTTGTTATCATTATTGTTACTATTTTATGATCTCTTTTTTTTCTATTCATCATCATCACCATCATCATCATTATTTTCATGTGTTATCATTATTATTGTTACTATTTCATGATTTTTTCTTACTCATTCCTCATCATCACCATCATCATCATTATTTTCAGGTGTTGTTATCATTATTACTGTTACCATTTTTTTGCTTTATTTTCTTATTCCTTATCATCAGTACCATCATTATTTTTTTATCTTACCCAAATTACTATATCCACAGCAATACCACATCCATTAACATAATGAATTTCACCCTCACGCTCACCTAACTTATCCCCCACACTGTGATATAATACACATTGACTAAGATTACCAAGAAGACGAAGTGAAAAATCCATAAAGACTGATTACCGCCACACACGAACCAGGAACGAAAGACTGTGAAGGAAGACTTGCAGGTGACTGGGTGTAAATAGGTGTGGCTGAGGGAGTGACTGGATGGGCTACTGACTGGTGGGTTAGTGTCACTGGGTGGGTTAGTGTGACTGGGAGGGTTACTGACTGGTGGGTTAGTATGACTGGGTGGGTTGGAATGACTGGAGAGCGACTTAGGATGTGACTCTATGGGTTGGTGTGACTGTATGGATTGGTGTGTTTGGTGTAACTTGGTGTGACTAAAAGTAACTTGAGCTCTAATAAGAAGTGACTGAAGATTATTCGTAAGTAAGTGGGAGTGAACTGGAAAGACTGTAAGTGACTGTGAGTAGCTAGAATTGACTGCGTTTGACTGGTGGTAGCTGTAAGTAAATGGGGAGTGGCTACGATTGTCTAGAGGTGACTGAAAAGATTAAAGATAACTGGAAATGAGTGGAAATAACTAACTGACTGGTGGTGGTTTAATGACTAGGAAGTGGCTACGGATGTCTAGTGCGGACTGAAATGTGTAGGGATGACTGAAGTTGACTGGCAGTGACTATGAGTGAGTAGGCGTGACGTGGGGATGACTAAGCAGTGACGAGGATGACGGGAGTGAATGGAATGACTACATACAATCACATCGACCCACCGAGTCACACCATACATTCAACTAATAGTCATCCAGCGGGTCATTTTGCGTCATACAGGCATCCAGAGTGAGAAACCAGGCATGTTGAACCACTCAGCTGATCACAAGACACAACCAAGAATAGTACAGTTATCTTAAGCCATGCAGCATACTAAGAACTTGGGTTGGGAATGGTGGGACGCAGAGCAGACAGGTTAGAATCTAGTTAACTTTATTTTTTTGTCCCTAACAGGAAACGTCGGGATGTGGAGGAGTCTGATACCCTGATTGATGTCCAAAAACTGTGAGTATAAGCAATGTCTGTTTGTGTCTGTTTATTTGTTTGTTTGTGTCTGTCTGTCTGTCTCTCTGTGTCTGTGTCTGTCTGTATTATTCTCTCTCACTCACTCACACACACACACACACACACACACACACACACACACACACACACACACACACACACACACACACACACACACACACACACACACACACACACACACACACACACACACGCACAGTTCCTTGACCTTTCAAAGACTTAAAAAAAAAAAATCTGATGCCGAGGTCTGTGGGGAAATTTTCTGTTAACTTTCTTTCTTATTTCCTTCCACATGATTTCTTTCCAATCGCCGAACTGCAAAGCTACTCACTCGTGTCTCTCAATCTTTTCCAAAAATTTTCTTACCGTCTTTTTTCTTTCCTTTTTCATAATCTTTTCAGTTCGTCTAAGATTTTTTGTGTTCGTTTTTGTCTGTTTTTTTTGTGCATTTGTTTGTTTGTTCGTGTCTGTGTTTGTCTGTTGATCTGTTTGTTTGTCTGTCTGTCTGTATGTCTGCTCTCTGCAAGTCTGTGTCTGTATCTGTCTGTGTCTGTCTGTGTGTCTTTCTGTCTGTCTCTATTTATCTGCCTGTCTGTCTTTTTGTCTCTCTGTAAATTCTCTCTCTCTCTCTCTCTCTCTCTCTCTCTCTCTCTCTCTCTCTCTCTCTCTCTCTCTCTCTCTCTCTCTCTCTCTCTCTCTCTCTCTCTCTCTCTCTCTCTCTCTCTCTCTCTCTCTCTCTCTCTCTCTCTCTCTCTCTCTCTCTCTCTCTCTCTCTCTATCTCTCTCTGTCTATCTCTATATCTATTTCTATTTATCTATCTATCTATCTATCTACCTATCTATCTATCTCTATATCCTTTTCTTTCTCCAAATTTTCATGCCTTATAATTTTCCCTTCTCCGCAGGACTGAACTGTGCAAGGAAGAAGAGGAGGAGGAGGAGGAAGGAAGACACCCGGAAGTCCAACAGGAAAACGGAGACTCACCTGTGAAGTCGAGGAGGTGAGTAAACATCTTGATATACTCACACACATTCACTCACTCACTCACTCACTTGCTCATATATTACTGACTCGATCATTTATTTGGTTAGTCAGTCGGTTGCTAAGTCATTCATTCATTCACATAGTCAGTCAGTCATATAGTTTTAGATCAGTCAGTAAGTCATTCATTCATTCATTTAGTCAGCAAGGTAGTCAGTCAGTCAGTCAGCCAGTAGGTCATTCATTCATTGTCAGTAAGTTATTCATTCATTCATTTAGTCAGCAAGGTAGTCAGTCAGTCAGTCAGCCAGTAGGTCATTCATTCATTGTCAGTAAGTTATTCATTCATTCATTTAGTCAGGAAGGTAGTCAGTCAGTCAGTCAGTCAGTAGGTCATTCATTCAATCAGTAATTTTGTCAGTCAGTCAGTCAATCTAAGCAGTTACACACTATAACGTAAGCTGGGCAGTTAATCAGTAAGTCAGTCAGCCAGCCAGCCAGTCAATCAGTCAGTCAGTCAGCCAGTCAGCCAGTAGGTCATTCAGTCAGCCAGTCATTTTGTCAGCTAGTCAGTCACGCAATCTAAGAAGTCGAACAGTTTGCACGTCAGCTGGCCAGTCAGTCAATAAGTCATTCAGTCAATCAGTTAGCCAGTCAGTCAGCCAGTCCGTCGTTCAGTCATCCAACCAGCCAACCAGCAAGTAAATCAGCGAGTCAGTCAATCAGCTAGTCAGTCAGCCACTCACTCACTCTCTCACTCCAGCTTCACGAGAGTCCAGTAAGCAGTATATTGTATTAATCTGTATTGATAAACTCTTCCACACGTCTGCAGATGATTTATTATTATTGAATGCGTTTATGGTAATGAATTTATGAATGGGTGAATACATTAGCGCACGAAATAGATGATCAGGTATTGAATATGTGAAGAAATTATAATAGTTGTGTGTTTTGTGACGAAGGGAGAGAAGGAGGAGGAGGGCAAAGAAGTAAAGGGCTGGGAAGGAAGGAAGGAGAGAGGGAAAACTGAATGACGAAAAGAAAATGATAAAAAATAAAGAGAGGGAAAAGATAAATAAATAGGATGGTATGCCGATCAAAAACGAAGCAAAGACAAAAAAAAGAAGAAGAAGAAATAGACAAAGAAGGAACATAGAAAGGAGTATGAAGAAGATGAGAAGTGAGAAGAAAAGAAATAATAGAAGGATGAGATGACACAGTTTAAGTTAGGGGATGGAAGATTGAAGGGAGAGAAAGAGCAAGAAGACGAGGAAGAGGAGGAGGAAGAGGAAGAGGAGAAGGAGGAGGAGAAAAAAGGCATTAAGCTAAGATAAATTAAATAAGAAGAGAAAAGATATGACACGAGGAAGAGATGAAGAAAAAGAAAAGGAGGAGGAAAGAAGAGGAAAAAGAGGTATCAAGGTAACGAAAAGGAAGAAGAGGACGAAAGTGGAAAAGTCAAGAGTAGGGAGAAGAGGAAGAGGAATGAGGACAAGAAGAGGAAAATTAAAAAAAAAAGTAAATAGGAGGAAGAGAGCGAAAGTAGACGACCCAAGGACATGAAGACGAGGAAGAGGAGGAAGAGGAAGAGGAGGAGTATAAAGAAGACATAAAGAGGAAGAGGAAGAGGACCACTCAGGTTACAGCATTACAGTTTCCTTCGTTAAATCACTCCCCCATCGTAACTCGCAGAGGCAACCCAAACTGTGAGCGTAAGTTAGGTTAGTGTGTGTGTGTGTGTGTGTGTGTGTGTGTGTGTGTGTGTGTGTGTGTGTGTGTGTGTCCCTATTGCATAAGTTAAACGCCCCTCTCCTCAGTATTTTCTTTATTTCCTCATTCACTTTATTCGTATTTCTAACTCCCTCTTCGTTCCCCTTCTTCCTTTCTTCCCTTCTTCTTCTTCCCTCCTTCTGTCACCTAAAGCAGTATTTCCGTTCTTCAATGATTCCTTTTTTCTGTTCCCTTCCCTTCTCTCTCTCTCTCTCTCTCTCTCTCTCTCTCTCTCTCTCTCTCTCTCTCTCTCTCTCTCTCTCTCTCTCTCTCTCTCTCTCTCTCTCTCTTTTCCGTCGTCAAAGTGTGTGTGTGTGTGTGTGTGTGTGTGTGTGTGTGTGTGTGTGTGTGTGTGTGTGTGTGTGTGTGTGTGTGTGTGTTTGTTATAAATTAAATACATAGCAAAAAACACAATAATAAATGAAGAAAAACACTTGATTAACTATACGATTAACTGTACAAGCATCTTTAGCTATACTCTTTTCTCCATCCAATTGCCACTTTGAAATAAATCTGGAGTTGAATGAATCACTGCCCTGGTGCTTAGTTCTGGACCCGTGATCTGTGAGCAGTTCTAAGGCCTTACCTTTTCTATACTCCACCCAGCTGTTCATGCTTCCTTCCGGGCTAGTCGATAATGGGTACCTGGGGAAACTTGGGGAAGGTAAACTGTGGTAACTCCGGTTGTCACACTTGCCCTGTGCCTCGGGATAATGAGAAGAAGAAATGGAAGAGGAGATAGAATACTTAAAACAAAAAGAAAAAAAGTAAACGGGTGAAGACAAAAAATAAAGAAGAAAACGGGGAAAAGAAAAAAAAGAACGGAGTAAGGATGGCAAAAGGAGGAAGAGGAGAAAGAAGAGACGTAAAAAAAAATGGATAAAGCAGAAGGAAAAATTATAGTTGAAAGCAATTGCAACAACCTCACAAACAAAAAGCAACTTCACATTTATTCATTTTTCTTAATTTTCATCTTCTTTTCCTCCTCCTCTTCCTCTTTTCCTCTCCCTTAGGGTTCGTTCACACTACAAGCAGAGCAGGGCAGAGCAGAGCGGTTAGTAGCGGCATTAATTTTTGGATAGTTTTGAATGAACAGACGCTCCGCTCCGCTCTGCTATGCTCTGGCCTGCTCTGCTTGTAGTGTGAACGAACCCTTATACTCCTCTTCCTCTATACACATGCCATCATCCGTCATGAGGTAGTGGTTCTGGGTGGTTCACGTGAAGGGATCGTATCACTTCTTCCTCTTTATAGTTTTTACTCATCTTCATACAGGGAAAAGTATTTGGTTGGCTGTGCTTTGGGGTATAACATAGGCCTGCTGGGGGTCACGCACGATTCCTATAGCGGACATATTATTAAACATTTTAACGTCCACGCACACACATTTGACAAGGCTTTCGAAAGAGTTGGGGGCATTTCCAGGGGTAGCCTTATGAATGTAGGGGTAATTTGACGAGTCTCCTGCACCGTGAACCTTAAAAACACTCATTAGAACCCGACTGATCTCCTTTTCGGCCTTTGGAAATAGCTGATGTAAGGGGTGGAAGGGTTTGACATTACCGATCCTATAGTCTTTCCATTTTATCAGGTCACTTTGGGGTTTGGGCGTGGCTGGCGGGATCAGTGGACATCCCACATTATTGCCGCCACCCTGTCCCTCCCTTGATTATATTTAACTACTTCTAAATACGTTTCAAAATACTCGTTGTGCATTTGATTATATTGTAAGGCTATATAGAATCATTTTCTGAGGACAAAAGAGCGTCTGTGTACACTCCTATCCGTTGTGGTATTGTCTTGTGCGACGTTGCCAAGTAGTTTAATCCCTTCGCGTGTGTTCTCAGGGACAGGCATGGTAGTGAAGGATGCAATTTAGTTATGGTAGTTGCGGTCCAAAGAGAAGAAGAAGAAGAAGAAAAAAAAAAAGTCTGGGAACCCTTCAAACGTAAAAATCGCAAATTCAAGTGTGTATCGATAGTGAAGGACGCTGGTTAGTTACGGTAGTTGCGGTTAGAAAAGAAGAAAAATAAACCCCGTCTGGGAACCCTTCAAATTAAAAAAGTCGCATACTGAAGTGTATATCGATAGTGAGGGATGCTGTTTAGTTATAATAGTTTGTCAGAAAAAAAAAGAAAATAAAACTCTGGGAACCCTACAAATGTAAAAATTGCATATTGAAGTGTAGATCGATAGTGAGGGACGCTGGTTAGGTACGGTTGTTGCGGTCAGAAAAGAAGAACGAAAAAAAAAAAACTTCTGGGAACCCCTCAAAGGTAAAAATCGCAAATTTAAGTGTAGATCGATAGTGAGAGACGCTGGTTAGTTACAGTTGTTGCGGTCAGGAAAGAAGAAGAAAAAAAAGACCCTGGGTACCCTTCATATGTAAAAATCGCATATTGAAGTGTAGCTCGATAGTGAAGGACGCTGGTTAGTTACGGTTCTTGCGGTCAGAAAAGAAGAAGAAAAAAAAAAAAAATTGACGTCTGGGAACGGTTCAAATGTAAAAATTGCATATTCAAGTGTAGATCGATAGTGAGGGACGCTGGTTAGTTACGGTTCTTGCGGTCAGAAAAGAAGAAGAAAAAAAATTCTGGAAACCCCTCAAATGTAAAAAATCTCATAGGCGGTGGCCGAAGTGATAGCGTACTGGACCCACATTTGCCGCGTGATGGACGACGCGGGTTCGAATCCTCACGCTACCACTCGGATTTTTCAGTCACCGCCGAGTGGCTTAAAACTACCCACATGCTGTCCTGAAGACCACCCATCAACCCGGACTCTAGAGGAAGCCGTCCAAGCGAATCAAGAACGAGTTCCGGGGGGCAGCATGAGCCAATGCAAGATGGCGCCACTATAAACACTCGCCTGCACCAGAACGGGCTGGGCCGACCATCAGGCCCCACCTGGAAGAAGCCTTGGGCCGACCATCAGGCCCCACCGGGAAGATGCCTACCGGAGCAATAGGCAACAACGTAAAAAAAAAAAAAAAAAAAAAAAGATCGATAGTGAGGGACGCTGGTTAGTTACGGTAGATGCGGTCAGAAAAGAAGAAAAAAAAATAACGTCTGGGAACCCTTCAAATGGAAAAATCGCAAATTCAAGTGTAGATCGATAGTGAGGGACGCTGTTTAGTTATGGTAGATGCGGTCAGAAAAGAAGAAGAAAAAAAAATGGAAACCCCTTCAAATGTAAGAAAAAAAAAATCGCATATTGAAGTGTAGATCGGTAGTAAGGGATGATGCTATAGTTATAATAGTTTGACAGAAAAAAACAAGCACTTCTGAGATCCATTCAACAGTAAAAATCGCAATCAATTTCCGTCAATTTCACAAGCGATGCACTACGGTAATTACTTTCTTTTGACGAATGCCAGTATATTCAGGGAGGGAATATACATTTTAGGGCGATATTCTAATAACTTCAGTGTAAACATTTTGACATTGAGTATTCGTTCATGGAAAAATCAGCGAAGCATTTAGTAATCACATGCAGGAATAAAATAACAACAAAAGATTCAGGTAACATTGTGTTGAAAAATACTGATATATAAACATTTTACTGCATCGACTTACAACATAAACACTCTCATAGATGAGTTTAATTGAATATATCGTCCACATTTAAACTCTCATTTGATCACGACTTTCCTCTTCTTTTTCTATTTTTCCTCTTCCTCTTCCTCTTCTTTTTACTCCTTTTTCTTCTCTTTCTCGTTTCCATATTTTTTACTTCTCTCTCTGTCTGCTTCCTCTACGTCACTTTGATGCCTCTTATTCTTCTCTTCTCGTATTCCTCTTTTTTTCTCCTCTTTCTGTCTTCTTTATACTCCTCTTCCTTCTCTTTCTCGTCTTCATATTTTTGACTTCTTTTTCTGTCTTCCTCCTCTACGTCACTTTGATGCCTCTCATTCTTCTCTTCTCGTATTCCTCTTTTTTTTTTCTCCTCCTCTTTCTGTCTTCTTTATACTCCTCTTCCTTCTCTTTCTTGTCTTCATATTTTTGACTTCTCCTTTTTCTGTCTTCTTCCTCTACGTCAATTTGATGCCTCTTTTTCTTCTTTTCTTTTATTCCTCTTTTTTCCTCCTCCTCTTCCTCTTTCTGTCTTCTTTATATTCCTCTTCCCTCTATTTCTCTTCTCCAAATTTTTTACTTCTACTTTCTCTGTCTTTCTCCTCTTCGTCACATTTATGTCTCTTTTTCTTCTCTTCTCGTATTTCATTTTTATCCTCTTCCTCTTTCTGTCTTCTTTATCTCCCTGACCTCGGTACCCGCTCCTTCTGACCTCACTGACCTCATCTCGGTAGTTGCTAACAGGCAGTGGGAGAGGGAAGATTCGTGCCCCGGGTAGAGGAAATAGTGCTGAGTGTATTTGTCTTCCAGTTGTATTGAAGTATGTTGTCTATACACTAATCTATTGCACTCATGTAGCTTAATAGAATGTGTGGGTGCTGGTCGTAGGCTATAAGATAAAGAGGAAACAGTAAGTAGCCTAAATCGTCCTGTAAATGATATAGCCTAATGATTATAAAGTTAAATGGTTGTATAATAATTATGTAATCTAATGGGTTGGCAATGTATTTTAATAGGCTACTGTAGGCTGATGGTAATGTTGTATAAATATGTGTGGTAATATAGTGTTAATGGGTCTGTATGGAGTCTAATGGTATTGTAATTTATGGTAATGTAGGATGTTTGAAATGTTAAGTATGTAAACTTGATGGCAATGATGATGATATTGGTATTGCTGATAATAATAATAATAATAATAATAATAATAATAATAATAATAATAATAATAATAATAATAATGATAATAATGGTATTGTTCATATTAGACTAGGACATTAAACGGAACAATTTTGAATGCATTACCACTAGCCTACATTACAGTTAGAATACATTACCATGGCATTGGAGTACACACAGAACCATTTAAACCTATTACCATACAGAACCATTTAGAGATTTAGACTATATTAATATTAGGCTATACCATTTACAGAGACATTAATATTAGCCTACATTACCATGAGATTTCCATACCATTAGAACCATTTAGATTTTATATCCATACAGAACAATTTAGACTATATTTTCATTAGGCTATACCATTTACAGAGACATTAATTTTTAGCCTACATTAACATGAGATTTCCATACCATTAGAACCATTTAGATTATATTTCCACACATAACCATTTAGAATATATTACCATTAGGCTATACCATTTACAGAACCATTAACTTAACCCTACTTTACCATGAGATTTCCATACCATTAGAACCATTTGGATTTTATTTCCATACATAACAATTTAGACTATTACTATCAGGCTATACCATTTACAGAACCATTAATTTTAGCTTACATTACCATGAAATTTCCATACCATTAGAGCCATTTAGATTATATTTCGTATTACATAACAATTTACACTACATTACCATTAAGCTATAGGTACCATTTACAGAACGAAAAAAAAAGGGTAATTACAGTTCCTGCTTTGCTTTCTTGATGCATATATTCGGTTTCTTTTCATCTGTCCATCCACAAACTTGAATTTCAAAGGAAGCAGTTCAAGGGCAAAATAAATAAATCAGTAAATGAATAAATAAACGTTAATTATAGTTCCTGCCTGCTTGGTGGTGCCCTTACTCGGTTTCCTTTCATCTGTCCATTCACAAGCTTGAATTTTGATAGACGCTGAACATGCGCATTGAGTGAATATCAACGTGTCCGATAGCGTTGGGTACTTGTGGTAAATATTTAATTTTTTTGCTCAGTAATATATTTGGCATTTCTCTCCTTTATTGCTGTTTCCTCTTTTCGGTGTTTTTTTCATCCATTTGATAGATTCTTAGCTCTTATGAGTATATATAAATGCCTATGTATACAGAGAACCAGCACACTTTCTTGTATAAATACCAAACATACCAATTTGCATCACTAAATATACAAGCACACGAAGTATAACCTTGTATCAAGCAGTCTGATCAGATCAAACGCAATCGAACAGTTGGCTTTAAGAAATATAAATATGCTTAATCTCGTTTCAAGCTCATAAACAAGCTCTGCACGTGCAAATAAAAGGTATTTTAATAATTTATTGCGTATAAATCACATAAGTAACTCGAAATAGCATAGAATATTGTTAAATGGGAGGCTCACGATATCCTTACAAAATTACCTTGCCTAGATCACTTTCAACAATATTTCACGCATTTTTTTTTTTTAATATTACTCATGGGATTTACGTGGAATCAATTAGTAAAAGATAAATGTCTAGAAAATATATGATGAAACGAGCTGGAAGACATGTAAATACGTGAATCTCCGAGTGTTATAGTTCATTCAAGTGGGGAAAAGATGAGGGAAATGACGCGTTCGAAAGAAATCTACGAAACGATTCATGACGATGCAGGACACAAGTAAAAAAAGAAGAAGAAGAGGAAGAAGAAGAAATGATAAGTGAAGTGAAGCGATTGAAAATAAAATAAAAATCAAGAGGAGGCGGACTAGAAACGATTAAACGATTCATAACGATACAGGACACAAGTAAAAGAAGAAGAGGAAGAGGAAGAAGAAGAAAAGATAAGTGATGTGAAGCGATTGAAAATAAAATAAAGATCAAAAGGAGGCGGACTAGAAACGATTCAAAGCGATACAAGTCACAAATAGAGGAATGAAAAGAATGAGAAGAAAAAGAAAAAAAGGGAAGGAGTTACAGTAGTACATTTGCTTGGAAAGGCTCTCGTAGTTGTCGAGATTAGCATGAAGAAGAAGAAATTGTTGTAGTGGGCGTCTATTTCAAAAGGCTTTCGTATTATGTTCTTGATGTTCACAACTTTTTATTCTTCAAGTGGTAGTTTTGCAAGACCTCCGCACCACGAACAGGAAATCAACACTCATGAAAATCTCTTTAATTACCGTGGCCTTTGAAATCAATCGTAATAATGACAGCCCGAAGTGATTAAGATTTCTGTGCAACTTCGTCTTCACTTCGTTTTCTGTCTTAGTTACATTACCAAGACAACAAGCAGTCATGGATGCTTTACTTGTTGATTTCTTCCTTATTTCCAAATGAGAGTGGGAGGGAGCAAAGTGATCACGGAAAAGTATGCGAATTCGAGATCAATATTCTTAATTAAACGTACGGTATGTTTGGTATTTATACAAGAAAGTGTGCGGGTTCTCTGTAAACATAGGCATTCATATATACTCAAAAGAGCTCAAAATCTATCAAATGAAGATTAACCGGGTTGTCGTTGGTGTACTTTTTTTCTTGGCCAGGGCGCAAAAGTCGTGTAAAACTATCACTAGGATCACAAAACAGTCCATCCATATGTTTTAACTTATCGGACTCCCATTACGGCTATTTTCCAAGGCTCAGAGATTAACCGGGTTGTCGTTGGTGTACTTTTTTTCTTGGCCAGGGCGCAAAAGTCGTGTAAAACTGTCACTAGGATCACAAAACAGACCATCCATATATTTAAACTTATCGGGCTCCCACTACGGCTATTTTCCAAGGCTCAGAGATTAACCATGTTGCCGTTGGTGTCCTTTTTTTCTTGGCCAGGGCGCAAAAGTCGTGTAAAACTATCACTAGGATCACAAAACAGTCTATCCATATATTTAAACTTATCGGGCTCCCACTACGGCTGTTTCCCAAGGACACAGAGGAGATTAACCAGTTTGTCGTGTGTGTTTCTTACTGATTATGATGCAGAAAATGTGTTAAACTATTATTAGCATCACAAAACAATTTATATATTTAAACGTATTGGGCTATCATTACGACTATTTTCCTAGGCCACAGAAAAGATTAACCAGATTGTCGTAGGTGTTTCTTACTGATTATGATGCAGAAAATGTGTTAAAATATTACTAGCATCACAGAACAATTCATATATTTTTTTAAATTTAACACTTCATATATTTTTGGAGCAGCAAGTAGCGGACTTATTTTTTTCATTATTGTCTTATTTTTTGTGCCTTTGCTGTAAAAATAGAAATAATAATAAAAAAAACGTATCGGGCTCTCTTTACGTTTATTTTCCAAGTCCACCTAAAAAATTTGACCGGATTTTCGTGGGTGTTTTTTCCCAGTTCATGATACAGAAGTCGTGTAAAACTAAGCCTATCACTAGAATCGCAAAACAGTCCATCAAAATCCCGGCAACTTCTTCAACGAGAGGCTTATTTTTAAACAGGCGAACTGAGGTGCTGATAGAATACTAGAATCGCAAAACAGTCCATCAAAATCTCAGCAACTTCTTCAACTTATTTTTAAACAGGCGAACTGAAGTGGTGATAGAATACGGGCCTGAGCCATCTACCCAGTACACCAAAAAGACAAGATAAAAAATAATAATAAAAAAATCACGGAGACATATTTGTTGATTTCTCCTTCACTTCGTAACCAGAGTGGGAGGGAAGAAAGTGATTATAGAAATGTGTGAAATAGAAATTGTGTGAAATAGAAATTGTGTGAAATAAAAATGTGTGAAATAGAAATTGTGTGAAATAGAAATTGTGTGAAATAGAAATGTGTGAAATAGAAATTGTGTGAAATAGAAATTGTGTGAAATAGAAATTGTGTGAAATAGAAATTGTGTGAAATAGAAATTGTGTGAAATAGAAATTGTGTGAAATAGAAATTGTGTGAAATAGAAATGTGTGGAATAGAAATTGTGTGAAATAGAAATTGTGTGAAATAGAAATGTGTGGAATAGAAATTGTGTGAAATAGAAATTGTGTGAAATAGAAATTGTGTGAAATAGAAATTGTGTGAAATAGAAATGTGTGGAATAGAAATTGTGTGAAATAGAAATTGTGTGAAATAGAAATTGTGTGAAATAGAAATGTGTGAAATAGAAATTGTGTGAAATAGAGATGTGTGAAATAGAAATGTGAAATATAAATGTGTGAAATATAAATGTGTGAAATAGAAATGTGTGGAATAGAAATGTGTGGAATAGAAATGTGTGAAATATAAATGTGTGGAATAGAAATGTGTGAAATAGAAATGTGTGAAATAGAAATGTGTGAAATAGAAATGTGTGAAATAGAAATGTGTGAAATAGAAATGTGTGAAATAGAAATGTGTGAAATAGAAATTGTGTGAAATAGAAATTGTGTGAAATAGAAATTGTGTGAAATAGAAATGTGTGAAATATAAATGTGTGGAATAGAAATGTGTGGAATAGAAATGTGTGAAATATAAATGTGTGAAATAGAGATGTGTGGAATATAAATGTGTGAAATATAAATGTGTGAAATATAAATGTGTGAAATATAAATGTGTGAAATATAAATGTGTGAAATAGAGATGTGTGAAATATAAATGTGTGAAATATAAATGTGTGAAATAGAGATGTGTGGAATATAAATGTGTGGAATATAAATGTGTGAAATAGAAATGTGTGAAATATAAATGTGTGAAATAGAAATGTGTGAAATAGAAATGTGTGAAATAGAAATGTGTGAAATAGAAATTGTGTGAAATAGAAATGTGTGAAATAGAAATGTGTGAAATAGAAATGTGTGAAATAGAAATGTGTGGAATAGAAATGTGTGAAATAGAAATGTGTGAAATAGAAATGTGTGGAATAGAAATGTGTGAAATAGAAATGTGTGAAATAGAAATGTGTGAAATAGAAATGTGTGAAATAGAAATGTGTGAAATAGAAATGTGAAATATAAATGTGTGAAATAGAAATGTGTGAAATGGAAATGTGTGAAATAGAAATGTGTGAAATAGAAATGTGTGGAATAGAAATGTGTGAAATAGAAATGTGTGGAATAGAAATGTGTGAAATAGAAATGTGTGAAATGGAAATGTGTGAAATAGAAATGTGTGAAATGGAAATGTGTGAAATAGAAATGTGTGAAATAGAAATGTGTGAAATAGAAATGTGTGAAATGGAAATGTGTGAAATAGAAATGTGTGAAATAGAAATGTGTGAAATGGAAATGTGTGAAATAGAAATGTGTGAAATAGAAATGTGTGAAATAGAAATGTGTGAAATAGAAATGTGTGAAATAGAAATGTGTGGAATAGAAATGTGAAATAGAAATGTGAAATAAATGTGTGAAATGGAAATGTGTGAAATAGAAATGTGTGAAATAGAAATGTGTGGAATAGAAATGTGTGAAATATAAATGTGTGAAATAGAAATGTGTGAAATGGAAATGTGTGAAATAGAAATGTGTGAAATATAAATGTGTGAAATAGAAATGTGTGAAATAGAAATGTGTGAAATAGAAATGTGTGAAATGGAAATGTGTGAAATAGAAATGTGTGGAATAGAAATGTGTGAAATAGAAATGTGTGAAATGGAAATGTGAAATAAATGTGTGAAATAGAAATGTGTGAAATAGAAATGTGTGAAATAGAAATGTGTGAAATAGAAATGTGTGAAATAGAAATGTGTGAAATAGAAATGTGTGAAATAGAAATGTGTGAAATATAAATGTGTGAAATAGAAATGTGTGAAATATAAATGTGTGAAATATAAATGTGTGAAATATAAATGTGTGGAATATAAATGTGTGAAATATAAATGTGTGAAATATAAATGTGTGGAATAGAAATGTGTGGAATATAAATGTGTGAAATGGAAATGTGTGGAATAGAAATGTGTGGAATAGAAATGTGTGAAATATAAATGTGTGGAATAGAAATGTGTGGAATAGAAATGTGTGAAATATAAATGTGTGGAATAGAAATGTGTGAAATGGAAATGTGTGAAATAGAAATGTGTGAAATAGAAATGTGTGAAATAGAAATGTGTGAAATAGAAATGTGTGAAATAGAAATGTGTGAAATAGAAATGTGTGAAATAGAAATGTGTGAAATAGAAATGTGTGAAATAGAAATGTGTCGAATACAAATGTGTGAAATGGAAATGTGTGGAATAGAAATGTGTGAAATATAAATGTGTGAAATAGAAATGTGTGAAATAGAAATGTGTCGAATACAAATGTGTGAAATGGAAATGTGTGAAATATAAATGTGTGAGAACGCGAGCAAAACAAACAAGAAAATATGAAGACTGTATTTCTTGATTTCTCTTTCTTTATAGAGGTAAATATTTTGTTTAAGGAAGAAAACAAAATGAGTGTAAAAGGCTGACAGGACCGTTAAGGAATGTCATAGTATATTTTTTTTCCCTTTTCCTTTTACGATGGTGTCCGACACAGAGAGAGAGAGAGAGAGAGAGAGAGATGGGAAGAAGGAACGAAAAATAGGAAGAAAAAGAAAGGAAAAAAGAAAGAGAGAGAGAGAGAGAGAGAGAGAGAGAGAGCGCAAAAAAAAATATAACCAATCACCATTCCCTTCCCTTCACCCTTGATGGAGCCGTCACCCTAAAAAAAAGGTTAAAAAATCTCCAAAAAATGTTACTTCTACTTTTTTCTTTACCTGAAACACACACAAAAAATATATGACAAATCTCTCCCTTCTGTGCTTCATTTTTTTATATATATTTTTTTCCTTGTCTTTTACTTCTGGTCTTTACATTTTTGACTTCCTATATTTTTATCAACGCCTTCCTCTCATTCTTTTTGCTACTTTCCTATTTCTATTTTTTTTATTTTAGCTTTTCATTCTCTTTTTCTATTCCAGTATCAGTTATTTTTGCTTCCTTATTTCCTCTCTGTTATTTCTTTTGTCTTCTTTTTTTTTTAGTTTTTCTCCTTTTTTATTTATTCCTTTATCAGTTTTTTTTGCTTCCTTATTTCCTCTGTTATTTTTTCATTTTCTAGTCTTCTCTTGTCTTCTGTTTTTTTTTTTTATCTTCTCTCTTTTTTTATTCCAGTATCAGTTATTTTTGCTTCCTTATTTCTTCTGTTATTTTTTCATTTTCTAGTCTTCTCTTGTCTTCAATTTTTTTTAAGCTTTTCTCTTTTTCTATTCCTTTATCAGTTATTTTTGCTTCCTTATTACATCTTTGTTATTTTTCGTATTCTAGTCTTTTCTTGTCTTCTTTCTCTCATTTTTAAGCTTTTCCTGCCGTTTCATACCTTTTCTCCCTTATACAAACCAACTTGAATTTACGTGTTATCCTTTTCTTTCCTTATTTATACTCCTTTCATTCCTATCCAAAGTTAACCTTATCTATTTTTTTTCCCTTTTCCTTTATTTTCCACCTCCAAGACACGACCTTATAATATTTTCCTTCCATCCTCTTCCTCGTCTATTGTTTTTTTCCCTTTTCCTTTAATTTACACCTCCAAGACACGACAGTATAACATTTTCCTTCCCTCCCCTTCCTCGTCTATTGTTTTTTTTCCATTTTCCTTTATTTTCCACCTCCAAGACAGGACAGTATACCTTTTCCTTCCATCCTCTTCCTCGTCTATTGTTTTTTTTCCATTTTCCTTTATTTTCCACCTCCAAGACAGGACAGTATACCATTTTCCTTCCATCCCCTTCCTCGTCTACTGTTTTTTTCCCTTTTCCTTTAAGTTACACCTCCATGACATGACAGTATAACATTATCCTTCCCTCCCCTTCCTCGTCTATTGTTTTTTTTTCCATTTTCCTTTATTTTCCACCTCCAAGACAGGACAGTATACCTTTTCCTTCCATCCTCTTCCTCATCTATTGTATTTCTTTCCTTTTCCTTTATTATCCACCTCCAAGACACGACAGTATACCCATTTCCCTCCATCCTCTTCCTTCCCTTTCTTTCCTTACTTCCATTCCCTTTATCCGTGTTCAAACTTTCCCTCGTCTATTTTTTTTCCTCTTCCTTTTCCAGCCTCCATGCATGACAATACAACCTCTTCCTTCCATGCTTCCTTTCCTCTTCCTTTATCTCTTCCTCCTTCTCCTCCTCCTCCTCCTCCTCCTCCGTCGACTAAGTCTTTATTCACTTAATTCATTTTTTTTCAGGCAATCTTCCTTCAAATTTCCTCGATTTAGAGCACAACGCAACGTCCTTTTTCCTCTTCCTCCTCCTCCTCCTCCTCCACCTTCTCTTCATCTGTTGTCCACTTTTTTCGCTACCTCCATTTTTTTTTCATCATCCTTCCTCCACATTTTCCTCCATTCATGGCACAACCCAACGCCCCATCCTTCAAGTGCTTCCTTTTCTATTCCCTTATCTCCTCCTCCTCCTCCTCCTCCTCCTCCTCCTCCTCCCCAGACAACGCTCCTCCATCTGGCCTTAAAAATGGGGTAATGCACGATGTGACTTTTTTCACTTCCACTTCATCGCTGTTGGTCCCTAAGGAGACATTATGCTCTCCTCTCCTGCCTCCTCCTCCTCCTCCTCCTCCTCCACGCTAAAAGTTTCCCTCGGAGTCAGGAGAGTACGGGAAGAATCTCTACATGTTTATCTTCCTGTCCTGTTTTTTTTCTCTCTCTCTCTCTCTCTCTCTCTCTCTCTCTCTCTCTCTCTCTCTCTCTCTCTCTCTCTCTCTCTCTCTCTCTCTCTCTCTCTCTCTCTCTCTCTCTCTCTCTCTCTCTCTCTCTCTCTCTCTCTCTCTCTCTCTCTCTCTCTCTCTCTCTCTCTCTCTCTCTCTCTCTCTCTCTCTCTCTCTCTCTCTCTCTCTCTCTCTCTCTCTCTTTTAAACATGAAAATACTAATATATTTCGATTTTATGTGAGGGATGTGTGTTGGAAGCTAAAGATATCGTCTTTCCTGAGGCATCTCTTTACAAGATTCCTACAGCAGTGTCTCTCTCACTTTCAGCAGAGCACTGTTTGTATCAGGCCATAAGTACTGTCACTTACAGACTGGCAATTGCGCAACACTGTCACCACGTTTCATTGACACTGAACTGATTAAGGAGGGTGTGTTCGCAGCCAGGCATGGGCGGCAGATTTGTCCCTGTGTGCGGACAAATTTTCAACGTCCACCTGGGCCGTGAAGATGTTTTTGAGCTCTCCGTGGCACACGTGAAGAGCCTTTGACACCTCGCGGTGTGTTTCCTAGGAATTTACAAGGAGGTCAGACACTACCGCTCCCGTAGTGCTCCCACGTCTTCTCCTTGGGACCCGAAGAGTCGCGAGGTGTGGTGTGTGTTGCACCTGGGCCGTGTGCAGCACTGTGAGAGCACCGACTCGCATTCGGTGCTCCTGGCCGTCCAGCTGGTTGGGATGAATGTTAAGCCGCTGGTGCTGCTGGTGCTGTTGTCGCCTCTGCTTCCATCGTTGGGGTTGTCGCCATTGCCGAAGCTTTCCACCGACATCTATTATAAGGCGCTCAGCTCGCCACTGAACCTTATCCAACAGGGAAAGGTGGCACAGGGCACTGCTCATCTAGGTCAGATGGTTGTACTCCATGACAGACCTCACTTGCGCCTTGTATTGCTTCATGAGGCCGTCAGCGTCGAGTAGGTGGCTTATTCGGCGCAGGAGTGTCACCCGTAGGGATGCGCTGTGCGCCACACTCCAGATGGCGGGCGAAGCTGAGTTGGGAGTCGACCTCCACCCCTATAATGTTGATGGAGTCCTTAATGGCAAGGGTGTCTTCTCCAAGCTTCAGCTTGTCTTCAAGCAGCCTCCTGTCATCCCGCGACCATGATATGGAGATGGCCTAGGTCTTTCCAGCAACAAACTTGACCTGCCACCGTCTACCCCAGGCATTGATTTCAGCAAGTTGTCGACCGATGACCTCTACGGCGTTCGGCGCCTCCTCCCTTGCATTGCTGTAGGAGAGTGTGCAATCGTTGGCATAAGCCGATGCCACGGGGAGGCTCTGGAGGAGGTCGTTGAAGTAGATGGTCCACAGGATGGGGCTCAAGATTGAGCCCTGTGGAACTGACGTGTGGACTAACCGGGTACGTGGCTCATGTGCACCCACTCACCACAACCCTAAAAGACTCCGTCCCTGCAGGTATCTCAAGAACATCTCCAGGAGCCGCCCCGAGATGCCGAGCTGCTCGACTTTGGTAAGGAGTCCTCTGTGCCACACTCGGCCGAGCCCCCCAACTATATCCAGGTCGATCACGAATGAGGGCCGGCCAGAGTCTAGGGCGTCGTGCCATGTCTTGGATAGATAGGCTTAGGGATAGAAGGTGGTGCTCCTCTAGGTGGGTCGCCAGCTGTTTAGCAATTACTCTTTCAAGTATTTTATTGACAACTGACAGGAGTGCTATGGGACAGTAGTTCGAGGGGTCCGCCTTGTCCTTTTTTCGTGTAGACGGGGGTGACCCTGACCTTCCATGCAGTGGGCTAGGCGCTGGTGATGCTACACTGCCGGAAGATGAGGGAGAGAGGCTTTAACAACTGCTCTGCACAGTCTTTCAGCAGGCAGGGACGTACACCGTCTGGACCTGGCGCCTTCCTGGTGTAGACGCCATGCATGTGTCATTTTATGGCGCCCTAGGTGACGACTAGGTTGTCCAGGGTCATGGGACACAGCGGGTGAGGCGGGGGGGAGAGACATCGAAAATCAGTCCTTTACCTAACCCTTTCCCTTCTCTTGACGCGCAGGAAGAGGAGCGTGAACAGTATCATGGACGTGGTGGTGGCCAAGCCCTTCAGGGTGGTGACGAAGACTGTGCAGGACCTCGGCGTGATGTTCGCTGCTGACTACAACACCTCCACCTGCTCCTGCGCCCCGGGTGAGTGTTAAAGAGAGTTGTCCAGTTGTTTATCTCTTATTAGTTCTACACTTGATATGACCTGTTCAAGTCCATTTCTTGTTCCTACTCGTCGCTAGAATACCTTCAACTTCTGTCTGTTCCCTTATCAGTGATGCTTGCTTCCTAGGATCACATGTAATACCCAACTTTCCATTCGTCTTGGCTTATATATATATATATATATATATATATATATATATATATATATATATATATATATATATATATATATATATATATATATATATATCCTTTTGCATCATATGTGAGGCACCATGCTTCGATGGGGTTATGTGGGGGTGTAATGGGTGTTGTGACCGGATTGTAGAGAGGTAGGAAATGCGTATGTTTGACAGAATGGTCGAGAAAATCAATTCCGGAAGGAGAGGCGTCTTGATACTCCCCTCTTGAAAGACTTTAGGTCGTAGGGAGGGGGAAGTGCAGACAGAGGAAGGCTGTTCCAAAGTTTACCAGCGGAAGGGATGAAACAATGAATATGCTGGATAACTCTTTCATAAGGGATTTGAATAGAATAGGGATGAGTTAAAGTAGAAAGTCTTGTGCAGCTGGGTCGCGGGAGGATCGGAGGTATGCTATTAGCAAGTTCAAAAGAGCAGTCAGCATGAAAATGCCGAGAGAAGATAGAAAGATATGCAACATTGTTCCGGAATTTCAGAGGTGAAAGATTATCAGTAATAGGAGAGATGAGACAAAGAGCATTTTTGACTTCACCAAGTCCTAAAAGGGCTGTGTGTGTGGAGCCCCCCTACACATGAGCTCCATACTCCAAACGAGGGCGGACAAGGCCCCTGCATATGGACAGCATCTGAGAGGGGGAAAAATTGGTGGAGTCGATACAGAACGCCTGACCTAACGGTTGTAAGGAGAAGGAAAGGGTGAGGGGTGGGGATGGGAATGAGGCCCTCGCAACAAATAACAATTTACACATTCACTCGCCCAGCACCCCGGGGGTATAGAAACAAGGTGCCCGATAAGGCATTCGTACACCTGACCGATCAACGAACCTACACCATTCACCTGTACACAACGTCGTATTATTATTTTGAACAGTTATGTGGCTTGCTTGTCATTTTCATTTAATTTTTGGAACGTGGTTGGTTAGAAATGTTGGTAGTCGTAAAGTGGTATATGAAATCAATAAAGCCAACTAACCAGGCTTTGGAAAACCACCCAAGAAAGACAAATGAGCCATATTATTGCTCATGGAGACTAATACGACCTTTGAAAAGTCAGGTGCCTTTCTTGCAGGGAATAGTTACAGTCTACAAATTTCACCTCATCGATTTCTTAAGGGATTTGTAAAGTATTGATAATTTTGAAATTGCCTGAAACACAAAGTACAGCCCTCGTATATGATGATGCCGTATGTGTTCAAACCACACTCGTTTTGTCGCTGAATTAGAGTGGAATGTGTTTCCCCGCAGAGGAAGTTCATTATTACAGGTAAAAGCATCGCTGAGTCCCGCATTGCCGCGGGTATTATTGTTGTTTCAGCATTAATCAAGAGTGGAAATATAACTAGTGTGTTAAAACAATAATAATTTCTACGGTACTACTACGGTGTTATTATTATTTTCATTATCATTATCCTTTATATTCTTCTCTTTCTTCTTCTCCTTTTTTATTTTTCTTTCTCTTTTCCTCCTCATTATTATTTTCTTCTTCTTCTTCTTCTTCTTTTTCTTTATATTATTATTATTATTATTATTATTATTATTATTATTATTATTATTATTATTATTATTATTATTATTATTATTATTATTATTATTATTATTATTATTATTATTAGTAGTAGTAGTAGTAGTAGTAGTAGTAGTAGTAGTAGTAGTAGTGGTAGTGGTAGTAGTTTTAGTAGTAGTAGTAGTAGTAGTAGTAGTAGTAGTAGTAGCAATAGTAGTAATATTAGTATTAGTATATGTAGGTATTATTATTATATAGTACGAATTAGTATTGTGTTATATTTTTTCATTATTATCATCATTATACTTTTTTTTGTATCCTTTCCTGTAACTTTAGCAAAGCACACACGTACACCCTAGCGACCCAAACTAAGAAAAACTAAAACAAAAAACATAAACCAGACCCTGAAATAAGTAGCAATTTCGTGGCCCCGGCGAGGATGGAAGTTCACACATTTGTTTCCTTTCTCACACCGACTGACTACACGAGGCCGCTCACGCGTGTCCGGGAACCCCTGAGCCATATGATAAGTTTCCTGCCTCGATTTCACGCCCCAACTCAATGCCACGAGACTGATTTTCTTTTTTATGATTATTCAGTGTCACTGGAGTTTGCTGGTTCGTGTCTGTGTTTTGTGTGAGGTTAGAGTTCATTCCTGATTGTTTCTTTCATTCTTTCTATCTTTCTTTCTTTCTTTCTTTCTTTCTCTATCAGTCTGTTTGTGTCTCTCTCTCTCTCTCTCTCTCTCTCTCTCTCTCTCTCTCTCTCTCTCTCTCTCTCTCTCTCTCTCTCTCTCTCTCTCTCTCTCTCTCTCTCTCTCTCTCTCTCACAGGGGGCTTCGTGGTGCAGTGGTTAGCACACTCGGCTCACAACCGAGAGAGCTCGGGTTTGATTCCCTGGCGGAGTGGAAATATTTGGTCGGCTTTTCCGATACCCTACGCACCTGTCCACCCAGCAGTGAATGGGTACCAGGTATTAATCGGGGGTTGTGTCCCGTCTCCTGGGATCTGTTCCCTTCTCCTATAATTCCTTCCCTTTCTGTCTCTCTCCGGCATATGACCACAGATGTTGCGCCGACTAAACGAAACTTTCCAACTTTCTTTCTCTCTCACACACACACACACACACACACACTCAGGGTTACGGTTTCTTGTTACCATCGCAAAAAAAAATAGGAAAAAAAGCGGCATCTTCAGTGGGCATCTTTTTCTTCTTCTGTGCCTCAAAGGACCGAGCGGCTGACCTCTCTTTTGCTCTTTTTTCTTTTGTTGCCTCACGCGCTGGCCCAGAGAGGTTGTTCGGTCCGGTCGTGGCCAGGCGGGGTCCTTTTATCTATGAGCCGCCTCCTCCTTTCCTTTATCGCCTCCTCCTCGCCGCTCGCCCATGTTTGTGTACAGCACTCGCTATAATTGGAGCACGAGGACGACAAAGACACAAGAGGGATGCACTGTGTTTTCCGGGAGAGTGGAGCGAGATAGAGCATGTGTTTGAGAATGTGTAGTGTAGTGTATCTGTGTGTGTCCTTGGGCGCATGAACGGAAGAAAAGGTGGTAGTGTGTCCCTGTGTCTGAGTGCTTTTGAAATACCACAACAAATGACAGGATGAAGGAGGTTGCATAATAGTTGAAGAATGGGAGTTATCAAAGAATCAGGGTTAGTGGTATATGTGTGTGTTCTCCTACGTCCTTTTAACTTACCGCTGCAAAGGAATGTAGCACGGCTTGGTAGGAGGCAGGACGGCTGGGGGAGGCGATGGCTGAGTTGTTAGCGTGCCGGCGCGTCGCCGCGTCGGGTTCGAGTCCTGCCCGCCGCTACAGTTAATATTTTTCAGTCCCCGCCGTGTCATAAGACTATCCACATCATGGACCCATGACCCACAAGCTGTCCTGAAGGACACCTATCAACCCGGACTCTTGATTCTCCCTCTAAAGAGAGGCTCAAAAATGAGCTCAGGGGGCAGCATGAGCCCAGCAAGATGGCGCCGCTATAAACACTTGACTGCGCCACAACGGACTGGGACCGACCATCAGGCCCCACCAGGAAGATGAGCGAGAACTTAAATATATATATATATATATATATATATATATATATATATATATATATATATATATATATATATATATATATATATATATATATATATATATATATATATATATATATATATATATATATATATATATATATATATATATATATATATATATATATATATATATATATATATATATATATATATATATATATATATATATACACTAATTCTTCATGGTATGCTTATAATAACAGAGTAAATGGTGGCACTGTGAATATAATAAAGGTGAGAGAGTCATAAGCCAAGCACGAGGAGGGAGAAAGCAGCACAACAAAAGAAAAAAACAAAAACAGAACAGGAAGAGGAAGTCGTGTGCAAAAGGCGTGGGAAGAGGAGGAAGAAAGCCAAGGACGTGGATGGACGAAAACAAAACTATAACTGGACAGAGCCGATGCTTGAGGAAGGCGTGGGAGAAGGCGTGGGAAGAGGGTGAGAGGGAGGGGGAGGGGGAAAGAGGACAATAATGGGGGAAAATTGAAGACTGACCAGGCGAGGAGGAGCGGCTAGCGTGTAAGGAAGTCATGAGAGGAGATAAGAAAACGAGACTAAGAAAATAAAGTGACTGATAAGCTGATTCTGCGTGTGTAAGAATAGGATAGAAAGAGACATTGTAGGAAGCATGGAAGAAGAAGAACGTTAGTGGGGGAAAACCTTGGATTGAAAAGAGCCATCGAGTAAGGAAGTCATTAGAAGAGATTAGAATACGTGATTAATAAGGTGTAAGAAAAAGAAAAAATGCGTTAATGATGGAAAGTTTAGGGTTGACAAGGCGAGTAAGAAAGTCATGAACAGAGACAAGAAAATGAGGCTAAGAGAACAGAGGCTGATAAAACTGTATACTGCCTTTTTTTATTATTATTTTTTTACAACAAAGGAGACAGCTCAAGGGCACAAAAAATGAAACAATGATAATAAAAAAGCCCGTTACTCGCTGCTCCTACAAAAAAAAAAAAAATCTAAAGAGGTGGCCGAAAGACAGGTCAAATAGCGTAATAAAGAGGCGTATAGGAGGAGGCATAGAAGAAGGAGAGCGTTAATGATAGAAAGTTTAGTGTTGACAAGAGGCTGGCGAGTAAGAAAGTCATGAGAAGAGATAAGAAAATGAGACAAAGGAAACAAGGTGACTGATAAGACTGTATTGCATGTAAAAAATAGCGTAATAGTGAGGCGTATAGGAGGAGGCATAGAAGGAGGAGAACGTTGGTGATGAAGAGTTGAGGGTTGACAAGATGCTGGCCTGTAAAGAAGTCATGAGAAGAGATAAAAAAACAAGGCTAAGAGAACAAGGTGACTGATAAGATGGTATTACACGTGAGATAAGCGTGGAAGAAGGCGTTGGAAGAATCATGAAAGCAGGGCATCAGTAAGGGAAAGCTGATGTTTGATGTTTGCCATGTATGAAAGTCGTAAGAAAAAGTAAACTAAACGAGGCTATGAGAACTAGGTAACTGATAAGACGATGTTGTTTGTGGTGATAATACAATAGGAGTGGAAGGAAGAGAAACAACAAGAAAGCGTGAGGGAAGAGCGTTAGTAAAGAAGAGTTGAGAGCTGATAAGAAGCTTGTGATTTAGGAAGAGAACAAAGGAACACAGTAACTGATAGGATGGTACTGCGTGTGATGATAGTTACGAGACGTGGTAAAAGAAGGAACAAGAAGAAGGCGTGGGGGAAGAGCTTGTATGCATTGATAAGGAGGGTAATAAGATGAGGATGGAGGGTTAAATATGACGTGGAAGAAGATGGCGAAGGAGGAGGAGGAGGAGGAGGAGGAGGAGGAGGAAAAGGTGGAGGAGGAAGAGAAGGAAAAAGTAGGAAAAAACAAAAAAAATAATGAGAATAGAAACAAAAATAGAGAAATAGAAGGAACAAGTGGAGGAAGAAGAGGAGGAGGAGAAGTTGGAAAAGGAAGAGGGGAAGGAAAAAGAAAACAAAGAAACAAAAGAAAAATGAAGAAAAACGGAAATAGAAATAGAAAAACAGAAAGAGCAGATGGAGGAGAAAGAGACGGAGGAGAAGTTGGAGAAGGAAGAGGAGAAGGAAAAATAAATAAAAGAAGGAAAAAAAAGAAAAAAACAAAAAAATGAAAAAAAAAGTTATAGGACGGATTAGAAATAAGTGGAGGAGGGGCAGAAAGAGGAGGAAGAAGAGGAAGAGGAGGAGGAGGAAAAAGAATAAGAATAAGAAGAAAAAAGAAAAAGAAGAAAAAGAAGGAGAAGGAAAAGAAAAAAAGAAGAGAAAAAGAAGGAAAATTAATTAAAAAAGAAAATCATGAAAAAAACAATGAAAATAAATAAGAACAAAAGGATAAGGCGAGGAAGAAAGAAGATGGGGAAGGAGGAGAATGATGATGATGGTGATGATGGTGATGATGATGATGATGAAGAGGAGGAGGAAGAAGGGGTGACTAGTGTAAGTTAAGAGCTGATAAGACGAAGGTGACGAGGATGAATTAGTGATGAATGCGTCCGTCACTCACTCAGCTGTGTTATCCGCCTCCTCCTCCTCCTCCTCCTCCTCCTCCTCCTCCTCCTCCTCCTCTTAATCTTTTTCTCTTCATCTTTTCTTCCTTCCCTTTTCCTTTCTCTCTTTTCCCTTCTCATTCTTTTATTGTTCTCGTTCAAGTTTCTTTCATTTTACTCATTCATTTCTTGTCTTCATTCTCCCTCCTCCTCCTCCTCCTCCTCCTCCTCCTCCTCTTAATCTTTTTCTCGTCATCTTTTCTTCCTTCCCTTTTCCTTTCTCTCTTTTCCCTTCGCATTCTTTTACTGTTCTCGTTCAAGTTTCATTTTACTCATTCATTTCTTGTCTTCATTCTCCCTCCTCCTCCTCCTCCTCCTCCTCCTCCTCCTCCTCCTCTTAATCTTTTTCTCCATCTTTTCTTCCTTCCCTTTTCCTTTCTCTCTTTTCCCTTCTCATTCTTTTATTGTTCTCGTTCAAGTTTCTTTCATTTTACTCATTCATTTCTGTGTCTTCATTCTCCCTCCTCCTCCTCCTCCTCCTCCTCCTCTCCTTCTAACCTTCTCGTTCGTTTGCTTCTTGTTCTTATTCTAGTTTACCTCCACCTTTCCTTATTTTCCTCTTCCTCCTTTTCTTTCTCTTTGTCTCTTCATCTTTTTCTTTCTTCTCTTTTCACTTTCTCCTTTCTCTTTCTTATATTCTTCTTTGTTTTGTTTTTTGTTCTTGCATTCTTTCTTCCTTTTCTTATTCTTGTTTACCTCCTCCTCCTCCTCCTTTCTCTCTTTCTCGTCATCTTTTTCTTTTTTCTTTTCTTTTTCTTTCCCTTTCCCTTCTCTTTTTCTTATTGTTTTTGTTCTTGTTCCTGTTCCTGCTCTTGTTCTTCCTGTTCTTTTTTATCTACCTCCATCTCCTCTTCCTCTTCTTCCTCCTCCTCCTCCTCCTCCTCCTACTACTACTACTACTACTACTACTACTACTACTACTACGACTACTACTATTACTACCACTACTCCTGTTTGTTTTTCATTGATAGTAGAGTACATTATCTACGAGTACTAAATAATCCACAATAGATACATTATAATCACGATGGTTTTGGTATTAGTAAATTAAATTCTTTTCAGTCTTAGGCTTCATTTGTTTTCCTTCCTTTCTTTCTCTAACTTCGTCCACATTCGTTTTATCCTTCCTCGTTCTTCTCCTCCTTTTCTTTGTTTTTTCTTTCCGATAGCGGCGTGATATGCATGTCGATCTGACGAAGACTAATGTGAAAGCGAAGGGGAATCACCGCAGACTTTATCCAATGTTAAACCTTTTCTTTCTGTTTCATTCTCTTTCCGTTCTCTTTCTATATCTCTTTTTACCCTCAACTCTCATTTTCTTCGTCTCCTCTTCTACCTACCTTACCTTCCCATACTCTACTTATTCTTTTTTCCATCTGCCTTTCCCTCCCTTTCCTCTCAAGAGCGATGTCACTCTCTTGATGTACCGTAGCGCATCCCTGAAGGTGAGGTGCTGTGTAGGGAAGGGCACCGCTTACTAGGTCGAGTTTCATAGTTTTGAGATGGTGGGTTTGTGAGTTACCATAGCTATTTAAAGTACCAATCACTACGATCATTTATTTTTTTATTTTTTGGTGTAACAGATGTCTCCCCTTCTTCTTCTTCTTCTTCTTCTTCTTCTTCTTCTTCTTCTTCTTCTTCTTCTTCTTCTTCTTCTTCTTCTTCTTCTTCTTCTTCTTCTTCTTCATCTTCATCTTCATCTTCATCTTCATCTTCTTCTTCTTCATCTTCATCTTCTTCTTCTTCTTCTTCTTCTTCTTCTTCTTCTTCTTCATCTTCATCTTCATCTTCATCTTCATCTTCATCTTCATCTTCATCTTCTTCTTCTTCATCACCACAACCATCACTGTTTCTACTACAACATTTTCAATTCAACACCCACCATCATCACCACCACCACCACCAGTAACACATAAGTTGCTCTAATTTTTCTTCCTTTTCCACTCATCATTCTCCCTTTTTTTTATCCACTTTCATCAATTTAAAATCTTCGAAACCAATTTTTGTCCTTTATTTCACCTCTTGATCCCCTCCTCTTAACTTCCTCTTGAACCCACAATCCTATTTTTTTCTTTTCTTTCCCTATATTTCTCCTCTTGTTACCCTCTTAAGCCTCCTCGTGGCTCCCTCTTGGTTCAATGCCCTTTTTTTCTCTTCTTCTTCCTCTTGGGTCCTCTTGATCGAGCCCTTTTCTCCTTCCTCCAAATGATGATGGTAAGGGAAGGCTATAAGTGATTGCCTCTTTTTTTCTTTTTTTTCTTTCTTCTTTTATTCGTTATTTTTCATTTTCTTTTTTAATTTCCTTCATTATTACGTTTTTATTTGCGGAGGCTTTTCTTTTGTTCTTCCTACTCTCGTTCTTTCTCTCCTTCCTTCCTTCCTTCCTTGCTTTGTTTCTTCCTTCCTTCCTTCCTTCGTTCTTTCCTTACTCCCTTCCTTCTTTCCCTCCCTCTCTCGTTCTCTGCTTCCTTCCTTCCTTCCTTCCTTCCTTTCCTCTCCCCTCTTTGCGTTCCTCTCTTCCTTCATTTCTTCTTTCTTGCTTTCAGTTATGTCGTTTATTCTTTTTTCTTTTCCTTCCTTCCTTCCTTCCTTCCTTCCTTCCTTCCTTCCCTCCTTCCTTGCTTCCTTTTTTGCTTCCTACTAATCATTCATATAGTATCCTTCCTTCTTTCATTTCTTCCTTCCTTGTTTCCTTCCTTTCTTCCTTGCTTTTTGCTTCCTCCTTATTATTCTGCGTAAGGACAAGAAGGCATAAAGAAAAACAGATAAAGAGGAAGATAAGTAGTAGGAATGATTAAAAAGAGAGGAAGAGGAGGAGAAAGACTGGTTTGAAATGAAAATAAGAAAAAACAAAGAAAGGAAGGAAGGAAAGAAGGAAGGTGGGGTTTGTTATTAGGGTAAGACATGAAGGAAAAATGATGAATGGGGAAAGAAAAGAATGAGAAGAAAAGGGGAAGGAATAAAGGGAGATAAGGGAATATAATTAAGGGAAGAAAAGGGACGTGAGAGGAGGCAAAAAAGACGAAGACGGAATAAGAAGAAAGAAATGGAGAAATAAAAGGAAACAAATATTGAATAGGAAGGAAAATAAGTTGATATGCGGAGAAGGGAAAAACAGAAAAATAAAAGATAAGAAGAAGAAGCAAATCAAAGTGGAATGAGAACTGCAGAAGGAAATGGAATGAGAAAGATAAAGGAAGAAAAAGATGAGAAAAAATGAGGAAGGGAGTGGAAAGACGAAGTTAAGCTGGCATGTGAAGAGAAGGGAAGAACAAACGAAAGAAGCCATAAAGAGAAGAAGGGAAAAAGGGAAAAAGAGCTAAAAGAAAAAGGAAGAAAGTAGGATTGAGTGTGGTGAGGAGAAGAGGAGGAGGAAGAGGAGGAAGAATGAAAACAACAACAACAAAAAAAAAATGGTAGGAGATGGAAAAGGGGTGAGGGGGGATGAAAGGAATGAGGGGAGAGAGAGAGGAAACACCGATGGAAGGTAAAAAGGGGAAGAGGGAAGATAAGAAAATAGGAGAGGTAAAATATGAAAAACAGGAGGTAAGAAAATATCAAGGTGCAAAAATAGCCATGAAAAAAAGAGTAGGACGGATGAATGTGGAATGAAATAGAAATGATAGAGAAAGAAAAGCTACATAGAGTGAAAAGAAGGAAGTAAAAAGAGAGAATGGATAATACAAATGGAGAGACATAAAAAGTAACTAAATCAGATAGAGAAAGGAAAAAGGAAAAGGTAAGAAGGAAAGATGAAAGGAAAATATGCAGAAAAAAAGGAAAATTTGATTAAGGAGAGATGAGATGAAAGAAAATAAGAGAGAGAGAGATAAAAGGAGAAAGAGAGGGAAAGGAGTGTATGCAGGAAGAGGAGGAAGAAGAGGAGGAGGAGGAGGAGGAGGAGGAGGAGTCAAGGAGGACAGAGAGCATTAACTAGAGGCAAACATCAAGCAGTCACGCACACACACACACACACACACACACACACACACACACACACACACACACACACACACACACCTTTCCGTCACGCTATCTGTCGCGCCTTTTCCTCCCCTTGTCCCTTCATGCCCCCCCACCCCCCACCCCTTGTCCCTTTACGTCCTCCCCCCCCCTCCTCCCCTTGTCCCTTCATGCCACCCCTCCTCCTCCTCCTCCTCCTCCTCCTTGTCCCTCCATACCCTTCTTCCTTACCTGCATTCCCTCCCTCACACGTCAGACTCTTGTTCATGAGTCTTATATTTCACCCTGACACACCCTGCAATGAAGAGTGACGATGATAGTGACGGGGTAGTAATAGTGGTAGTGGTGGTAGTGGTGGTGATGGTGGTGGTGGTGGTGGTGGTAGGAGTAGTTAGGTAAATGGTTAGTGTTGATTTGCTGAGTAGTTGGATAGATAGGTAGTTCAGTGGTTACAGTTAGTTAGTTCAGTAGATAGATTAGTTTTGTTCGTTCGTTTTCTTTTTTTTCCTTGTTGTTTTTGGATTTTTTTTTCGTTTTTTTTTTTTTTTTCGTTTTTTTTCGATTTTTTCATTATTTTCTTGGATTTTTTCATTGTTTTTGGATTTTTTGTTCGTTATTTTTCTTATTCGTTTTTTTTTTGGATTTTTTGTTCGTTGTTTTTTATTTGTTGCTTTTTTGGATTTTTTGTTCGTTCGTTCGTTGTTTTTTTCGATTTTTCGTTCGTTGTTTCTTTGGGATTTTTCGTTCGTTGTTTTTTTGGATTTTTCTTTCATATTTTTTTGGAGTTTTTGTTAATTCGTTGATTTTTTTGGATTTTTTGTTCATAGTTTTTTGAAGTTTTTGTTCGTTCGTTGATTTTTTTGAATTTTTTGTTCGTAGTTTTTTTGGATTTTTTATTCTTTGTTTTTCTTCGGAGTTTTTGTTCTTTGTTTTTTTTTAGTTTTTGTTAGTTCGTTGTTTTTTGAATTTTTTGTTTGTTCGTTCGTTGTTTTTTTGGATATTTTGTTCTTTCGTTCGTGTGTTTTTGGAGATTTCGTTCCCTCCCTGCTGGACCCTCAGGATCTGTGGCACCACCGAGGACGCCCCGTGGGAGCCGAGGCGCCCTGTTGGAAACCCTCGCTTGGGGGACCTTGGGCTCGCTGATGTTCCCCAGCTCTGCCGAGGTGAGGAGGGCGGCGAAGCAATACTCGCCTCTTGAAAATACCAGACGGGAATATTAAAATTAATTGAAAATATCGTGAAGGCGTCTGTCACCGCGTTTGTCGGATCTGGGATGGAAAGTTGAAGGTCTGAGGGAAGGTGACAGGACGAAGGAAGGAAGGAATGAGAGTGACAAAGGATCCGAAAACAATCTTCCGGTGACAGTTTTGAGTAACATCATTCGTTTCTCTCTCTCTCTCTCTCTCTCTCTCTCTCTCTCTCTCTCTCTCTCTCTTAAATCGGTTCCATCTCTCCACTTCGATTTTCACTCATTTTCCTGTTATCTGTCTCTCCTCCTCCTCCTCCTCCTCAGTCACTCATTTTTAACTTGTATTCCTCCCTTCCTTTCCCCTCTCTGTATTTCCTATTCATTTAGTATATCGCCCATGGCACCTGACCTTACCTGACCTTACCTGACCTTACCTGTCTTTTGTTATATGTTTGTTCCTCGCGTGCTGGTATTTCCGGTCTCTCCCTTCCTCGCTTCGCTTTCAACGTTTATATATATGTTTTTGTTATTTTATTGTTTTCGTTTTGTTTCCTGTGAGTTATTTTTCGATTCTATTTATTACTGGTCGTTTTTCTGGGGTCGTTTTTACTATACAACCTGTTTTATTTTTGTATTTTCCTCGTATGATTCACTCTGTCTGTCTGTCTGTATGTATGTGTGTCTGGGTGTCTGTTGGTGTGTATGTGTTAGTCCCTCTGTCTGTGTCTATTTATTTTCTTATCCGTCTTTCTCCTCTTTATTCTCTCTTGTCAACTCCATTCCCTATTCTTGCATTTATTATATTTTTTCAGCTGTTCTTTTCTCCTTTTGTTCTTGCCCTTTTTTTTTTACTTCTACACTTTCTTTAACACGTTTTTCTCATCTTTATTTCCATTTGCCAATTCTATATATTTTTTTTTCTTATTTGCATTTATTGTCTTCGTGAGCTGCTCTTCCTTCCTTCAATTTATTTTCTCTCATCATTCTTCATATTTCTACGTTCTTTTTAATAAGTTTGTCTCGTCTTTATTCCCAGTCACCAGCTCTCTTTTCTTTCCCTGGCATTACTTTCTTTCTCCTTTATCTTCCTTCTTCTCATTTATCTAACTTATTCCATCTTCACCTTTTTCGTTATTTCACATTCTCCTCACCATGTATTTCTCTTCTTTATTATTAGTTTTCAGCCCCATCCTTATTCCCCTTCTATTTATTTCCTTATTTATCTTTCTTCTCATTTATCTAACTTATTTTGTCTTGATTTATTTTCGTTATTTCACTTTATCCTCACTACATATTTCTCTTCTTTATTCCTAGTTGCCAGTCCCATCCTTATTCCCCTTTTATTTATTTCCTTCTTATTTATCTTTCTTCTCATTTTTCTAACTTATTTTGTCTTCATTTATTTTCGTTATATCACTTTCTCTTCATTACGTATTTATCTTCTTTATTCCTAGCTGCCAGTCCCATCTTCTTCCCTTTTTTTTTTCTTTCTTTCTTATTTATTTCTTTTCATTTATCTAACTTATTTCGTCTTCATTTTCTTTTAATTCTTTCACTTATCTTCACTACGTATTTCTCTTCTTTATTCCTAGCTGTCAGTCCCACATCTTCTTCCCTTTTCTTTTTTTCTTTCTTATTTATCTTTCTTCTCATTTATCTTACTTATTTTGTCTTCATTTTTTCATTATTTCTCATTCTCTTCACCACGTTCTTCTCTTCTTTATTCCAAGTTGTCAATTCCATTCCCTTCCCCTTCCATTTTTTTATATTCCCTTCTTTAACCACTATTCTCTCCTTTCTCTTATTCCTTTGTTCGGGTTATCTGTCAAAAAAATCAATCACCTTTTGTTTTTTTTATATTTTCAGTCATCTCAACCCTTCCTCTCCCTTCTCTTCCGTTTTTATTTTTTTTGCTTTTCTTATTGTTTATCCTTCCTCCTTGCACTCATTTTTTTCTTCCTTCCTTGTTTTCTTGAAGCGTTAATACTAATATGATTTTCCTTTGTTTTCTTTGTTCTTTGTGTTATCTTTGTTCTCATCATTAAATAATCTTTTTCGTCTTCCCCTTTCTTCTTGTGTTTTTGGTTCTTATCACCTATGCTAATGATCTTGTTGTTTCCTTTTTCTCTTCCTTTTTAAATCATCCTTCTCCTCCTCCTCGTCTTCCTCTCTTTCCTTCTCATGTTTTTTTGTCCTATCACATATTCAGATGAGATTTTTCTTCCTCTTTATCTCCCCTCTCGTCTTTTTAATTTTCCTTTTTTTGTTTTCATCTACGTCTTTCTGAGTACTTTCCTTTTCATTAACTCCTTCTCCTCTTCAACCTCTTTCTCGTTTTCTTTCCTTTCCTTCTGTTCTCTTTTGTCATCGTCTTCTATTTTATCTTCTTTTTCAGATCCTTCTTCTTTTCCTCCTCGTCTTCTTCCTTTTCCTTCTTTTGTTTTTCGTCCTTATCTTTCTTTTCCTTACTTCTTAAAATCTCCTCCTCCTCCTCCCCTTCCTCCTCCTCCTTGTCTTCTTCCCTTTCCTTCTTCCTCCTCCTTGTCTCCTTCCCTTTCCTTCTCTTGTGTTCATCTTCGCCCTCCTTTTTACCTTTCTTTTCAAATCTCCTTTTTCTTACTTCCCCTCATCTTCCATTTTCTTTTGTTTTTCGTCTTCGTCTTTATTATTTGCCTTCCTTTATGAAATCCTCCTCCTCCTCCTCCTCCTCCTCCTCCTCGTCTTTTCCTCCTTTCCTCTCCCATCAGCCCTGAGAGTCGGGTCGATCAGTGTTGCCACCTAAGACTGGGTTTGAAGGGCAGGGAAGTCAACGTTTTGGACACGGCAACGGTGACGAAGTGATGAGCTGCCGTCTCCTTCCCTTCGCCCTTCTTTACCTATTTTCTTTACCTTCTTCTTCCTTATAATTCCTTTTTTTTTTCTTTACCTTTTCTTTCCTTGCTGTGTTTATCTTTTTTTCTGCTCACTCCTCTTCCCTTATTTTATTTGTCTTTCTTTTTGTTTTGTTATCTTTTTCTTTTCCTTCCTTTTCTCCTTTTTTCCTCTTTCCTTTTCTTTTCCCTTCCTTTTGTTTCCTGCCCCTTCTTTTCCTTGTCTTCTGTCACCCCTTCTTTACTTCTATTATCATATTTTTCATCTTTATTTGTAACGTATTCCTTTACTTTCCTCTCCTTCGTTCTATTTCCATTTCTTCTTTCTTTTTCTTTTTCTCTTCTTTTTTTTTGCTTCGTTATTTCCATTTTTTCATTTTTCCTTTATCCATTACTTAATCTCTCTCTCTCTCTCTCTCTCTCTCTCTCTCTCTCTCTCTCTCTCTCTCTCTCTCTCTCTCTCTCTCTCCCTTCCTTTCTCTATTAATTTATGTATTTTATCTCATTCGATCCTGTGTTCCTTCTTTCTTTTACTTCTTTTCTTTCATCTTTTGTTGCCCATTTTTTTCTTCCTTTTATTTTCTTTACTTTCTTTCTTTGGTCCTTCATTCATTCCGTTTTCTCTCATTTCTTCATCCCTCTTTATATATCTTTCTCTTTCTCTTTCCTTTACCTAATTTTTACCTTTCTTCTTCTCTTTTTTCATCTCCTTCTTTCCTTTCATTCCTTTTTCTTTCATTATTTTCCTCCCCCTAGTTCTCATTTTCTTCCTTTTGTGCTCCTTTCTCTCACTCCATTCCCCTTTCTCCTCTATCCTTCTCCTTCCTTCCTTCCGTCCCTCTCTTCTCTCCTGGCTCTTTCTTCATCCCTTCGTTTTCTCCCTTCCTCCTCTCCTCTTCTTCGATTTCCTTTCCTCCTTCCCTCCAACACTTCTCTAATGAGGGTTTGATGAGCCAGTTTCCTTCTCTCTATCTCCCTCCTCCCTCCTTTACTCTTTTTTCTCTCTACCTCTGTTCTTACTTTTCCTTCTTATTCTCTTTCCCTTTTTTGTTTTCGCCTCTATTTATTTTCCTCCCTCCCTTCAATCTCTCTCTCTCTCTCTCTCTCTCTCTCTCTCTCTCTCTCTCTCTCTCTCTCTCTCTCTCTCTCTCTCTCTCTCTCTCTATCTCTCTCTCTCTCTCTCTCTCTCTCTCTCTCTCTCTCTCTCTCTCTCTCTCTCTCTCTCTCTCTCTCTCTCTCTCTCTCTCTCTCTCTCTCTCTCTCTCTCTCTCTCTCTCTCTCTCTCTCTCTCTCTCTCTCTCTCTCTCTCTCTCTCTCTCTCTCTCTCTCTCTCTCTCTTATTTCCTTCTTCCCTCCTACGTTCTTCCCTCTTTCCTCTCTTCGCTTCCTTTCTTCCTTTCCTTCTCATTTTCTTTCTATTTCCTATTCTTCCTATATTTTCCTCCCTCATTTTCTTTATTTGACCCTTTCTTTTCCTTCTCTCTCTTTTCTTCTTCCCTCCTTTCCTCTTTCCTCTCTGCACCTCTTTCCTTACTCCTCTTTCTTTTTCTCTTTCTCTCCATGATATTTTCTCCTTTATTAATTTTTCTTCTTCCCTTCATCTTCCATTTCTTCCCCTCCTTCTTTTTCCTCCCTGGGTCTCTTTTTTTTCTTTTCCTCCCTCCTTCCTTTCTTCTTTCCTTCACTCTCTCTCCCTTTGTCCTTCCCTCCTTCCTTTTTTTCCTTCACTCTCTTTCCTCCCTCCTTCACCTTTCTTTCCCTCTTCCGTCCCTCACTTCTTTCTTCTTCTCTCTTTCATTCATTCATTCGCAGCTCCCTTCTTTCCTTCCTTACTTCCTTTCTTCCTCCCTTCCTTGGTTCCTTTCTTCCTTACTTCCTTCCTTCCTTGCTTCCTTCCTGCATTGCTTTTCTTCCTTGCTTTCTTCCTTCCTTCCTTCCTCTTCCCCTACTTCCCTCCCTTTCTTCCTTCCCTTCTTCTAGTCCCTTCCTTCATACTCGTTCCTCCCTGCCTCACCTTCCCCCTACCTTCCTTCCCTCCTACCTTTCCTCCTCCTCCTTCTCCTCCTCTCCTTTCCCTCCCTCCCTCTTCCTTTTCATATTTCCCATTTACCATCTGATGACTCGACCCGTTAAAGTAATGCATATCTACTTTTTACACTTAAATTTCCTACTTTCTCTCCTCCTCCCTCCCCCTCTTCTTCTTCTTCTCCTCCTCCTCCTCCTCTTCTTTGTGTGTTTGTTTTCTCTTTGGTTTGAGTTGCCATTATCATCTTCTCCTCTACCGCCTCTTCTCTCTCCTCCATGTTTTTTCTCTCTTCTCCTCCTCCTCCTCTTTCCTCCTCCTCCTCCTCTTTCGTCCTTCTCCATTTCCTATTCTTCATCTTGATATTCTTGGTTGGTTTTTGTTTTCTTCTTCCTCTTCTTCTTCTTCTTCTTCTTCTTCTTCTTTTTCTTCTTTTTTTTTTTTTTCTTTTTCTTCTTCTTCTTCTTCTTCTTCTTCTTCTTCTTCTTCTTCGTAGTAGTAGTAGTAGTAGTAGTAGTAGTAGTAGTAGTAGTAGTAGTAATAGTATTAGTATTAGTATAACTATTATTATTATTTCCATATTATTATTATTCATCTTCTTTTTCTCCTCCTCCTCCTCCTCCTCCCCCCATCTCCCCCCATCAAAGTTAATCTACACCAACTTGACACGAAACTCATCTCTTTCCTTCCTCTTTGGTCGGGCTTTGAGAAGAGATGGAAGGCAGGGAGAGAGGAGGGAGCGAAGGGAGGGAGGGAGGGAGGGGAAGGAAGGAGAGAGAAAGGACAGGAAGAGGCCTCGTCCTTACCCATTCATCAAGGAAGGAGATGAGGGTGGGAAATGGGAGGAGGAATCAAGGAAGGGAGAGGGAAAAGAGGGAGGATGGAATGGGACGGAAGAGAGAAGAGGAAAGGGAAGAACGATGAAAAAGAGAAAGAAAGGGAAAGTATAAGGGAGCAAAGAAGAGAAAAGGAATAAAAGAAGTTTGGGGGAGTGGAGAGAGAGAGAGAGAGAGAGAGAGAGAGAGAGAGAGAGAGATTTACATTACATAGATATTCAGAACACACAGACCCTACCTAAGTGGAATCCTATTAAATTTGATGTGAGCAGGTCTTTGCATTTCAACGTTAATGAATATCAAAGTGAAGGAAGTGACTGTTGCGCTTGTTTTTAAATGGATTAATCGCACTGCACTATCACTGAAGGTTGGAGTTTATGAGTTTATTCCCATCACGCGCCACAACGTTGGTGAGAAAAAATTTGGTGCAGTCTGAATATATTTTTTTACACTTAAGTTTTGTGCCATTATTTCTCGTTCGGAACGTGTCATCGATCGACAACAATTTGGATTTGTCCATTTTCGTAAAACTACCGAGTATTTTGAAACATTCGATCAGTTTTCCTCTGAGGAGACGATTTTCAAGAGAGAACAGCTTTAGGGATGATAGCCTTTCGTCGTAAGGTTTATTGCGAAAAGACGAAAGAGAGAGAGAGAGAGAGAGAGAGAGATAGTAATTTCTTTGAGGTCTCTGAAAAGAAGAGAAGGAAAAAGGAAATATAATGGTGTTGTATTGAAGGAAACAGTTGCTTAGGAGAATTTTTTTCCTTTTATTGTTTTTCTTATTTTTTTCCTTTTATCGCCTTCCATTTCTCATTTCCTCTTTCGTCTTTCCTGTTTTTCCTTTATTCTCTTTCTTTCATTCACTTTCATTTTTCTTCATTTTTTTTGTTTTCCCTTTACATTTTTTCCTTTTTATTTATTTATTTTTATTTTCTTCCTTCAATCGTTTATCGTTTACTCTTATTTTTCCTTCTATTGTCTACCTTTGTTTTCCTCTTTTCCCTTTTCATATTTTTCCTAATCCTTTTCACTTTCTTTCCCTTTTTTATTCTTTTCCTATCTAATTATATTCGCTGTTTTACCATTTACATTATACTTTTCCTTTTTTTTCCTTTTCTTTCTTGTATAATTTTTTTCCTTTAATTGTTTTCTATTTATTCATTTTCATTTTCCCTTTTTTCATATTTTTACTTCATTATTAATCTTTCTTGCATTCCCTTTTGCTTTTATTTCTCTCCAGTTTAACTATTTCTTCTTTTTCCTTTGCATTTTCTTTCATATTTTTCCTTTGATTAGTTTTTCCTTTTCATTCTTTTCCTTTCTATTTTATTATATTTTCCTTTCGTTTTATTTGATTTCCTTTGTCTTACTTTTCTATATTTTTCTTTTCCTTTCCTGTATTCTTGTTTTGTTCTTTCTTTCATCGTATATCTTTAGTTTCCCTTCTTGTTTTCCTATTTCCTCATTTATCTCTTTTATTTTCCTTTTTTTGCCCTTTTTCGATCTCTGTAAAAAAGAAGGAAAGCAAAAAAAGGAGGAGATAAATTTTGTGTATGTGAAGAAACAGCTGCCAATGTTCTTTTTTTTCTCCTGTTTCCTTTTCTTTTATTTCTCAAGGACACATAAAAATAAATTAGTTTTTTTTTAATATATATATCATGTGTATTTTATTTTTATCTATAGTTCAGTTTGTTTGGCAAGTTCTTTCTTTTGCTATATTTTGTTTAATGTTTCCTACTTTTTTTCATAATTTGTTTTTTTATTCGTGTGTGTGTGTGTGTGTGTGTGTGTGTGTGTGTGTGTAAGTTTTATATACATTTTTTCGATTTTATCTTTCTCCTCCTCCTCCTCCTCCTCCTCCTCTAGTACACAGCTGTCTCCTCCGTCAGCTGGTCTGATGGATCCCTAGAAGACGAAAGGAGGCGGAGGAGGAGGAGGAAGAGGAGAGAGAAGGAGGAGGAGGAAGAGGAAAAAAGAAAGAGGAGTAGGAGGAGGCAGAGAAAATAAGAAAAAAAATATGTGAGGATTAAGTGCGAGTAGATTTGTCAAGAGGAGGAAAGAAGAGGAGGAGGTAGGAAGAGGAGGAGGGAAGAAGACCTGTTGCCTCCTGGGGTTATGAAGGGAAAGAGGGAAAGACAGATGGAAGGGAAACGGGGCGAGGGGACGAAAGGGGCAGAGGGCAATATGTTATGGAAGGAAAAGGGGATGAGGGGAGGGAAGCCGCAGGGGACATGAAGTATGGAAGAATATTGGACGAGAAACGTGAATATTGTTGCGTTAAAGGTTATGTTAGAGTGGAGAGCGACACGGGGTGAGGCAATAGTAGGGATACGGTGATTACAGGGACGGGAAGGGAGTGAGTGAGAGAGGGAGAGTGAATGAGTGTGTGTGTGTGTGTGTGTGTGTGTGTGAGAGAGAGAGAGAGAGAGAGAGAGAGAGAGAGAGAGAGAGAGAGAGGAAAAAGTGATTAAACTTAACTTATGAAGTAGAAAAGAAAAAAAGGTGAAGACATGTGATGAAAGAGAGAAGTGACTTTTAAAGGACATAGATGGACTGATGTTTAGGTGTAGAAAATAGCATCTTAACGTGAATTGCGCAGTAAATAAAGACGTAAAATTAATAAGAACTAAAGAATAAAATGACTAAACGTAACTTGGAATATTACTGACAAGTTTTTTTTTAGAACAACAAAGGAGACAGCTCAAGGGCACAAAAAAGGAAACCATAATAAATAAAAGCCCGCTACTCGCTGCTCCTAAAAAGAATCCATGGAGGTGGCCGAAAAAGGGGTCAATTTCGGGAGGAGAGGTGTCCTGATTAAAAAAAAAAAAAAAAAGGAAACAGTAGCAAAACATAAGTAGAAATTACTAATCGAGATATTAAGGTGAAGCGCTACAAAAATTATTGGTCTATGAAGATGAAAAATAGATTGCAGAATAGCCTCTGTCTCTAAGATCGTATCGCCTTTTATGAACTCAACTAGTCTCTGAAGAAAACACACACAAGAAACTGATCCTTATTGGGCCTTGTTAGAAATAGAAAATAGCTTCATTGGAAAATTTATAACATGAAAATTCAAGGGAGAAATTGGTGAAAGATGGGAAGGAAAGGGAGAATAATAATGGTAGGAGAAGGAGAACCGGACGAAGATGGAAAGGGAGGAACGGGAATAGGAAAATTAAAAACACAGGAAAGGTGAAAACATATGAGTTGGTGAAATTGAAAGAAACTGACTGAAAACGGAAAAGGGAGAAAAGGACGAAGATAGGAGAGGAGAATAAGAAGTTAGGAAAATAATTTAAGGCAGAAAAAATGAGAGCATCGAAATTAGTGAACTGAAAGAAATTGAATGTCCAAGGAGGAAAGAGTTAGAGAAGAAACGTCAAAGAGAAGGAATGATAAAATAAGAAAAATTAAAGTACGTAAAATAAAAATAGAATTGATAGAAATAAAACACAAAAATATGAAAAAAGGGAAAGAAAGGTGAAACGAAGGGAAATATAGGTGGACAATTTGGAGTACACATACACACACACACACACACACACACCTCCCCACACACACACCCCTCCCCACACACACACATATTCCCCCCCCCCCCCCTCATCTCCCACCTCACCCATATTCCCTCACCCTCCACTTCCCCCATATATTCCCCTCCTCTCCCTCTCCCCCCCTTCCCCCCTTACACATCACCCCTATATCCCCAACCAGCACACTACCACTCCCTGCACCACCTCTCTCAACTAACAGCATCCGCACTCTCTCCCTCATCTCCCCTCCACACAACCTCACTCGGCATCACCTCACTTCTCTTACTTTCCCGGTCATGAAATTTAAGGCGTTCCAAGTGTTTGCCGCTAACTTCCGTGGACTCACCAAAAGCCTGATTTAGACTTCCCGGCGCGCGCTGCTGTGAAAGGGGCGGAGAGGATGGGGCAGTAGGGAGGAAGAGAGAGGGAGGGAGAAGTAGGGGAATGAGAGGGAGAGTAAGAGGGAGCGTGAGGAAAGCCAGCCAGTAAGAGGAAAAGGGAGTGAGAGTAAACGGAAGGAAATGATATGGAGAGAGAGAGAGAGAGAGAGATATGAAAAATATGAAAAAATGAAAAAGAAAAGGAAAAAGGAAAAAGGAAAAAGGAAAAAGGAAAAAAGGAAGACAGGAAGAAAGAAAAAAAAAAAGAAATAATGAAAGAATGAAAGAAAAAGAGAGAGAGAGAGAGAGAATCTATGGGAAAAAAAAAGAAGGGAGAGGAAAGCTGAGGAAAAGAAGAGGAACGAGGAGAAAAAGTTGAGAGAAAAGGAGAGAGAGGAAGATGAAGAAGCTGGGAAAAAATGGAGATGAAGAAGAGGATGCTAGGAATTGTGGAATGAGGAGAGGGATGCTGGGAAGGAAGGAAGGAGAGGAGGAGAAGGAAAGACAAGCAAAAATAAGCTGAAGGAACGAAAGAAATGTTGATGGAATGAAAAAGTGAATGAAGGGAGATTGAAAACGAAGAAACAGATAAAAAGGTTAGTACAAGAGAAATAAAGAAATTGTAAAATATAAAAGCAAGAACAGACATATTTGAAAAGAGAAGAGACTGGAATAGAGGAAATGGAATAAAAAGATGATAAACGAAGGAAAGGAAGAATAATGTGAAAAGATCTTAGAAAAATGAGAACAGAGTAGATAAAGAATGATAAGAAGCCAAAAAAAAAGAAGTAGAGAAGTATAAGAAAAGGTAGATGAAATAACGAAAAAAAGAACGTAAAACTTGTAAGACTAAAAAAAATAAAAGAAGTAGAAAAAGAAGAAGGGAAAGAACAATAGCCAGAACAAAATGGACAAGGAAAATGAGGAAATAGAAGTAGAAAGCGAGAAAAAGAGATAGAAAGAAAAAGAGAAAGGAAAGGGAAAAGAGAACACAGAAATAAAAAAAAATGACGTTGAAAAAATGAGGAGGAGGAGGAAACGTAGAAGAGAGAAAACTGAAAAAAAAGGACGGAAAAATGAGAAATAAAAAAATAAAAAAAATGTGAAAAAAAAGTAAAAAGTGAATAAAAATAGGAATGAAGAGAGAGAGAGAGAGAGAGAGAGAGAGAGGAGTATAAAACTTAGAAACGAAAGCAGAAAATAAGAGAAAAAAAAAGCCGTCGGGAAAAGGCAAAAAAAAAAAAAAAAAAGGAGAAACAAAGAGAAAAGTAATGCAAGGAATTAAGAAGGAGAGAAGAAAACGAAAGAGTGAATAAGATGGGAACGAAGAAAAAGGGTAAGGAAGAAAAGGAGGGAAGAAGAAGAGAACGGAAAGATGAAAAGGAGAAAGCATGGAAAAGAGGAGGAAAAGAGGAAGAGGAAGCAAGAGGACGTGGACGGAAGTGAGGGAAAGTGCAGGAAGACGAGGGGGAAGAGGAAGGAGCTGAGGAGGAGGAGGAGGAGGAAGAGGAGGAGGAGGAGGAGTGGAAGCGGGAAAAAAAGGGATTATAAAGGGAGTAAATAATAATAAAGATAAAGAGGAAGAAGACGAAGAAGAAGAAGAAGAAGGAAAGACAAGAAAAGGAGATATAGAAGGAAAATATAAAAGATGAAGAATAGAAAGCAGAAAAAAATGAGTGAAGGGGCGAAGATAAAGGAAGAAGGAAAATAAGAAATAAAACAACAACAACAACAACAACAACAACAACAACAACAACAACAACAACAACAACAACAACAACAAAGAAGAAGAGGGAAGGAGGAGGAGGGCCCAGACGAAGAAGTTAAGGAAGAAGAGGGTGGATAGGGAAAGGAGAGGAAGGAGGCGGACGACAACGAAGAAGAAGAAGGCGTAGGATAGGACAGGATAGGGTAGGATTGATCAGCCCTGGGGTAGGTAGAGGAGCGGCTCACGTCTTTAGTTGCAATGGACACAGACAAGAAGCAGAAGAAGAAGAAGAAGAAGAAGAGAGGAGGAAGGATAGGATAGGACAGTGTAGGATAGATCGGCCCGGGTTAGATAGGATAGCGGCTCATGTCTTAAGCAGCAATGGACATAGACAAGAAGAAGAAGAAGAAGAAGAAGAAGAAGAAGAAGAAGGAGACAAGGGAAGATGATGAGGAAGAGGAAAAGGGGGTAGGGTAGGATAAAACAGAATAGGATAAGATAGATAGACCCCGGGGTTAGGTAGGAGGGGGTCTCACTTTTTTTTTTGGCATCACTGGGCACAAAAAATAAGAAAAAAGGAATCAGAAGGAAGGAGGAGGAAAAACGAGAAGGCTAACGAAGATGAAGAATAGAGGGGGATAGAATAGGACAGGATAGGATAAGTAGGCCCCGGGGTTAGGCAGGAGGGGGTCTCACTATTTTGGCATCACTGGGCACAAGAAAGAAGAAAAAAGGAATAAGGAAGGAGGAGGAAAAAGATGAAGGCAGACGAAGATGAAGAAGAGAGGGGGGTTAGGATAGGACAGGATAGCTAGGCCCCGGGGTTAGGTAGGAGGGGGTCTCACTATTTTGGCATCACTGGGCACAAGAAAGAGGAAAAAAGGAATAAGAAGGAAGGAGGAGGAAAAAGAAGAAGGCAGACGAAGATGAAGAAGAGAGGGGGGTTAGGATAGGACAGGATAGCTAGACCCCGGGGTTAGGTAAGGGAGCGTCTGACGTCTTTGGTAGCCTTGGACACTCCATTAAACTTTGCATCGCCGAGACCCGTGAGTGAAAGAGGCGAGTAAGCGAGGGTGAGGCTGGTGCTGATGGTGTGGGGGGAGGGGGGGAGGGGGGAGGTGGGAAGCGTGTGGTATCGGCAGCTTCTTCATTACACACACACACACACACACACACACACACACACACACACACACACACGCACACACTCATGGTTTCTCTCGTATTTTTTCTTCCCTATTCAATGATTTTTCTTCCTCTTTCTTTATCTGCTTTTCCTAGTCTCTTAATGATTCTCTCTCTCTTTCTTTTCTCTCTCTCTCTCTCTCTCTCTCTCTCTCTCTCTCTCTCTCTCTCTCTCTCTCAAATGCTCAGAAACATTCAATACTTTTAGAGCTCTATGTTATTCTTTTGTTCTATAATAAACTCTTTCTCCGTACGTTTCCTAATCCTCTTTTTCTTTCGCAGTCTCTAACTACTCCTGTGTTTCTGTTCTCTCTTTTGCTGTCAGATAAATGTGTTAATGATAAAATACTCGTCTAATAAGAGTGTTGCAGGGTCAGATAAGAGTTCACACTATCATACCTTTAAATGATCTCATCTTCTACGTATTATGAGTCCTCCGAGGGAAGGTTTCCAATACCGTTGCTTCTCTTAACCCGTTGACTGCGGATCTCCAAAACGAAGACATCACCAAGCTACAGGAATGGATAAAAAAGTGGCTGGTACAATTCTATGAAGAAAAATCAGAAAAAAATTAAAGTCCTGCAGCTTGGGAGGGGATATCCAGCGTACCAATACCACATGGGAAACACTCCACCATCCACCACAGAGCCAGAGAAAGACCCGAGAGAGTATGCTACCAGGCTACCGGTGAAAGCCAAATCCCTGACAATCACAGCGGACGGGTTTAAAGAATCATCGTGTTACTACGTTTGGCATTAAAGATGAGGTGTTTATTTTTCACGAACCTAGACGTAGCTTGTAAGTGAAGAAATAAATTAATAGATAGAGGTAAAGAGAACAGTCCCTTCCCTTTCCTCCTCTTTCCCTTCCATCATCATCTCTTCCCTTCTCTTTTGTTCCGTTATGTCCCTTCCCTCCCCCTCTCTCCCTTTCTCTTTTGTTCCGTTATGTCCCTTCCCTCCCCCTCTCTCCCTTTCTCTTTTTATTTCCCTCCTTACCTTCTTCCAGTTTCCCCTTCCGGCCCCTTTCCTTTCCTCCTCTTACCCTTCTATCATCATCTCTTCCCTTCCCTTTTATTCCGTTGTGTCCCTTCCCTCACCTTCTCTCCTTTTCTCTCTTATTTCCCTTCCTTTTCTTCTTCCAGTTTTCCCTTCCAGCCCCTTCCCTTTCCTTCTCTTACCCTTCCCTTCTCATATCTTCTCTCCCCCTCTGTTGCGTTATTTCCCTTCCCTTCCCATCTATCCCTTTCCCTTGCATTTCCGTCCCTTACCTTTTTCTGTTCGTCTCATCCCTTTCCTTCCCTTCCTCTCCTATTCCTTCTCCTCTTCCTTTCCATTCCCTTCCTCCCCAACCTCTTCCTGCCCCTTCTCGTCCCTTCCCGCCCTCTGAAAGGATGCAGTCAGGAAGAAACGGGAAGCGAGGATCTCAAGGGAAAGAAAGTGGAGAAGGAAAAAAAGAAAGTAAGGGAATTGGAGAGATTGGAAGATAATTGAGAGAAGAAGGCCATTGGTTAAAAGATGATTGAGATAATGAGATAAAAATAAAGATAATAAAGATAATGAACTGAAGACAAAGAACCATAAAGAAAGGAAAGGAGATTGGGAATGCAATGAAAAGGGAAAAGGAAAAAAGAATGATGAAGGAAAGGAAAAAAAAAGAATAATCATCAGAGGGAAAGAAAATACGAAATGGAAAGGAGAAGAATTTACGTATAAAGACAGAATAGAAGAATAGGAAAGGGAAATATACGACGAAAAGGGGAAAAGAAAGAAGAAGAGAAAGAAAAGGAAAAGCAAAGGAAACGCGAGAAATTAACATAATAAAAAAAAAGTTGGCGTTGAAACTTGATTTATAAGAGAGAGAGAGAGAGAGAGAGAGAGAGAGAGAGAGAGAGAGAGAGAGAGAGAGAGAGAGAGAGAGAGAGAGAGAGAGAGAGAGAGAGAGAGAGAGAGAGAGAGAGAGAGAGAAGAGAAGGAGGGAAAAGGAACGGAAAGGAAGGAAAAAATACAGTAAAACAAAGAAAAAGAGAAAAAAAGGGGAAAGAATTGCCAAAAAACAGACTAAACTACAGTATTTTGCTATATAGTCAGACAGCCAATCGGTGGTTTATAACAAAGCTCAAAGCTCTGAAACAATCGGAAATCGTTCGAAACAAATGCATAAAATAATACACTACAGTACAGCAGTATGTTAGACAAAGCGCAAAATAGTCGAACAAATTACAATCCTAACGACACTGCCGCAGAAAAGTAGCGTCAATACTACAAATGTTACAACAACAAACACCATTAATTTGACACTTAGAGAAAATGGAGCTTCATAACAAAACATGAATCTGAAGCATCGAACTTGTGCCGCCCCTCCCTCCCCCTCACCCTCTACATCCCCTTCCCCCCTGGCAAGTGTACGTTGTAAGGTCTGTATCCACCTTCAGAACAGTATGTATATGGATAATCTCCTTGCGGAACAATGCCTCGTCGTTGTCGCCCGCCCGCATATCGGAGGAGGATAAGCGGAGGACAATTGAAAATACGAGGCGAACAAAGATCTAATCTACAGTTATGTCAAACTTTTGTGGGAATGGGAAGCTACGTTGGTTAAACTATTTTGCGTGAATGACAAACTTTATTGCTACGGTGGTACAGTTCGGGACTCTGTGATATTAACCCGGTAGCAGCGATGGACCAAATTTGTGGCTTTACTGTGTACCAGCGACGAGCCAAATTTTTGACATGATATAAACCCCCCCCAAAAAATAGATGATGCATAACCTGATCACAAATGCGTTGATACATATTATGAAATGGTATGCGTGAGTGATGATTTTTTCTTCTTTTTCTCGCTTAGAGGGGCCTTTAAGAAACATGATCCCCGCAGCTACTGGGTTAATGGTGACTACTGTTTTTCTTTTCCTCCCATCTGTCTATCTATAATGCAAAATACTGTAATGGAGAAAACAGCTTTGACGGGAATAGCTTCATACAGTTAAATAAAAAAAGGAAGAAAACTATAAGGAAAGACATGAAAACCAGACCCATGATTGCCACCGGAAGTGTCTGTTGCAAGGCCGTGATGGAAGCGACGGGGGATGAAAAAAAAAAGATGGAGATAAATAAAGTTTGTGGACCGTATCGCTTCATGGTACGAGAGAGAGAGAGAGAGAGAGAGAGAGAGAGAGAGAGAGAGAGAGAGAGAGAGAGAGAGAGAGAGAGAGAGAGAGAAGAAAATAGAAGAAAAGAGAAGGAGAAAGAAAGGAAAAAGAAGAGAAAAGAAAAAATCGAAAAGAAATAGAGAAAAAGAAAACAAAAGAGAAAAAAGAGAAAAAAGAAAACAAAACAGAAAAAAAATAGAAAAAAGAGAGAAAAAGAGGATAAAGAGAGAAAAAGAGAAAAAGAAAAGAGAAAAAATAGAAAAAAAAGAGAAGAGGAAAAAATTGAAAAACGATAAAACAAGGGAAGAGGAAAAAAATAAAAAGAGAGATTAAAAGGAGAAAAAGAGAAAAAAAGAGTAAAACAGGTAAAAGATAAAAAAATAAATAAAAACAAAAAGCGAACAAAAAAAAAGAGAAAGGAAAAGAGAATATAAAGAAGAGGAGAGACTACTAGAAAACGCACCAAGATACAGAATAAAAGTTTCGTCCATTACTCAGAACAAAAAAGTAATAGTGACTAAATGACAGAATGAATGACGAAACGATGAAGCGACCGTCCAATCAACAAACTGACGGCTGAATGACCAACTAACCGAATAACCGACGGAATGACTGACTAATTGACTGATTGACACACACCCTTGCTGAATACCTGACTGACTGGCTGACTGGGTGACTGACTGGTTGGGTGACTGACTGACTGGTTGACCGACTGACCCACTGACTGACTGACTGACCGACTGGCTGGCTGAACGGCTGACTGAGTGACTTACCGGCAACTGACTAACTGACTGGCTTAACTGACGCACTGACCAGTTAATGAATGAGTGACCGAGTAAATGTGATGAATAAATGAATGAGGAGATAAATGGATAATAGATTATTGATGGAAACAGAAACGAAAACTCTAAAGCAAAAATAAACGAAGAAAATAGAAAGACAGAAAATTAATCATGTTACGGTCTACTAGTCTCTCTCTCTCTCTCTCTCTCTCTCTCTCTCTCTCTCTCTCTCTCTCTCTCTCTCTCTCTCTCTCTCTCTCTCTCTCTCTCTCTCTCTCTCTCTCTCTCTCTCTCTCTCTCTCTCTAATTATTTTTTCTCTTTTCCTTTTCTTTCTTTCTTTCTTCCATCTCTCTCTCTCTCTCTCTCTCTCTCTCTCTCTCTCTCTCTCTCTCTCTCTCTCTCTCTCTCTCTCTCTCTCTCTCTCTCTCTCTCTCTCTCTCTCTCTCTCTCTCTCTCTTCTTTTGTGGAGTGGAGTGTCTCATTTGGAGCAGCGCAGCGTGGAGTCGAAGGGTGAGTGGATGAAGGAGTGGGCGGGATGATGGAGAAAGAGGGGGAGGAGAGGGTGGAGGGTGGGAGCTTAATTGATGACGGGAAATGAACATGTATGAGTGGGCCGGTGACTGGGTGTATGGGGGGGGGGGGGGGTAGGATGGGCTGGTGTGGAGTGGTGTGGGAGATGGAATAGGGATGGTTAGTGGTGGGTGTGGGGGAGTGTATTGGTGTGGGTTGTTTGTGGTTGTGTTAGTGGTGGTGGTGGTGGTGGTGGTTGCGATAATTATGTGATGTGTGTGTGTGTGTGCGTGTGTGTGTGTGTGTGTGTGTGTGTGTGTGTGTGTGTGTGTGTGTGTGTGTGTGTGTGTGTGTGTGTGTGTGTGTGTGTCTCCCCTTCTGTTATTGTTTTCCTCTAATCTTTCTTTATTTTCTTTCCTTCCTCTTTATCTTTCTTTTACTTTTCTTTCTCTCTGCCTTTCTTGCCTCTCTCTCTCTCTCTCTCTCTCTCTCTCTCTATATATATATATATTTATTTATCTATCTCTAACTATCTATCATTTCTAATTTACACTAAAAATATCAAAGTTCGCCTTAAAAATTCAAAAGAAAAAATCAGTTTACGACGTGAATCTTTAATACTAATGAAAGTCTGAATAAAATGCGTTGAGTGTTGATTAAATCCCGAGTAAGAGTATCCTCTAAAGAAGACAGACAAACAGGAATATCTTTTGAAGTAAGTGAAAGGCTGTTCCATCAAGCACGAGTGATAAAAAGAGATGAAACGGTGTAGGAATTTGGGAATGGAATATTGATTTGATAGATATGCAATTTGTCCTCTCCGTGTCTGTGTGTCGGTCTGTTTGTCTGTTGCCTGCCTGACAGACACACACACACACACACACACACACACACACACACATACACGTTACATCACGGTGCGTGTTGATGATGATGATGATGGTGGCGATGGTGTTAGCGATTATGATAGTGATGGTGATTGTGATAATGAATAACTGGCAGGTGTTGGTGCGTGCTGGAGGTGGTAATGCAGGACAGCTATAATAATGATGATGATGATAACGCAATTATATTGGTGATGGTAAAGATAATGATGATAAATACTTTTTACATTTCATGGATCATTGCATGATATATACTCGTAGATTCATAGATTGATTGATACAAAGATTGAAATATAGATCAATAGACAGATAGATAGATATAGATACATTGCTAGCTCCGATAGCTCATTGGATAAAGGTCTACTCTGTTCCAGCCCCGCTCAAGCCGGGATTTTTCCGCTGGCAGAGTGGTTACTGTCCCCCCTTGAGCAAGGGGGATGGGGTGTGCAAGGTCCCGGCAGTACCCAGGGATCGACCACAATGAGCGTTGCTCGGGTCGGGAGGGTACTTGCTGGCCATGACGAGTCCACCTCGTGACCAGGCCGTGGTGAATTACACACACAATATTAACAAATGGAACAGTTTAAATTCAGTGTCTGTGCCAGCGAGGAGCACTCACGAGTATACAAATAAATTGGCTGGATATGGAAATGGATTCAGGACGAAACATAGATGACAAAAACTGCGCACAACAAATAGCAAGGTAAACAGAACCACGTATGTAAACACACACACACACACACACACACACACACACACACACACACACACACACACACACACACACACAACGTTTTCTTGCCCCACCTGTGCACCAAGACCCCTCCCCTCCCTCCCCGCCCCACGTGTCCCGCCTTGACTGTATCAATCACGCCGTAATCATTCCGCCATTTGTATAATTATGTTCCTAATTCAGCAATCATGTAATTTAAAAATGCGGCTATGTCCGTGTTTGGCCACGTCACATGATGGTGCGTGTTGGTGATGATGATGATGATGATGGTGATGATGATTAAGAGTGGCGTGCAATGATGTATGTTAGGGGTGGTGATGATGGTGGTGATGATAATGATGATGATGATGATGATGGTGGTGATAACGAGATGATAATGGTGATGTTGGTTAAGATGATGAGGATAATTACTTTTTACAATTCCTGGATGGACAGATAAGTAGATTGATGGATACTGTAGATAGATTGATAGACAGATGGATACACAAATAGATAGATAGATAGGCAAATAAACAGATCTACAGAGAGAGAGAGAGAGAGAGAGAGAATCTTTATTTGATGAAACATTGCCGGCTGGAGCCACTAATTGCATACCAAACTGACTTGCCGTTGTGGTTAGCGGGGAACGGTTTATCCTTGGCCGTGAAAAACACCAGAAGCAGATATTGTGTGGTGCCTGGAGATGGTTTGTGTGTGTTCTGAGGTTGTTGTTGTTGTTGTTGTTGCTGTTGTTGTTGTTGTTCTTGAAGTTGTTCTTGTTTATGTTCTTTTTTTTTCTTCTTGTTCTTCTTGTTTTTGTTCGTATTCTTCTTCTTCTTTCTGTTGTTCTTATTTTCGCTCTTTTTTTTTCTTCTTTCTTTTTCTTCTTCTTCTTCTTTTTGTTTTTGTTTTTGTTTTTGTTTATGTTTTTCTTATTCTTATCCTTATACTTATTCTTATTATTCTTTTTCTTCGTCTATTATTTCTTTTTATCTTTCGTCTTCTTCTTCGTCTTCGTCTTTTTCCTCGTCCTCTTTCTCTTCCTCTTCTTCTTCTTCTACTTCTTCTTTTGATCAACTACTTTTATCGCATCATCAATTCAAGTTTTATATATGTTTGTGTGATGTGTCTCGGTAAATATCATATACTTATAGTAACACTTTTAGACCCTTCTTTTCTTGTATTAAATCAACTCTTTTATCACTCATTAATTACTCCATAAATGATCTCACCGTCTCGTATCCCTGGTAGCGTGATCCGGCTTAAGTTGTTATTGGAGACTGGTGTTCGGGGATAAACAAGGGAAAAAGTAAATATACATTTATTTAAAATTAAATGAAAGTAATTGCCTTACGCAATATTCTATGCTCAGACGATCATAACACTGGCATATTCAGCAATGGATGCAACATATGACAAACGACATGTCTTAAACATAATACTACAATATGTGCTCAGTTGTTGCCAATAATAATAACACTCGTCGTTCCACAAGCAGTGGTTTGTATCTCTCTGCTTACATCACAATCATTATGTACTCTCTTCACAAAATCCTAATACACATTCCTATAGTATAATCTACTACAAGTCATGGAAACACCCAATTTTACCACACCCAGTGGTTTTACCTTTGCTTTACATCGCAAACAAATAATCACAATCCTGTCCCACTCACAATCCTACTTCACATCTCCTACATTATAATCTCCAGGACAATACAGTCGGTTTCCCTTAGATTCTCGAATTTCTACTCACGATTAAGATCACAACAGCCATTCTCGGCTGAGTGAGTAGCAGGTCTGCTTGAGGCGAGAACCAAGCTCGGTCTACTCATACTACTGATCTCTAGGCCACATTTTTCTTTGCTTTAGGCGGACTTACATCCTTGACACGCCCTTAATTTTCTACATAACCAATGGCCAATACTTCCTGTCACACCCATCTGCTCGCTCATTATGTTGTATTGTTTTACTTCTGCTATTCGTGAGTCAGTCTTAAGACACTCCCTCAGTGATTTTTCTGTTAAATTATTGGCTCATAACATGTCGCCACGACTGACGTCACGGGTCAGAGTCTTTTTCAATGGTTGTTCACACTTTCTGACCACGCCCACTGGGTATCTGTTTTCTGTATCTGAGTCTGGGTATCTGTTTTCCTTTACCCTCGTTGTTTCCCCTCTTTGGTACTTGAGATGCTTACACTGTTATATATGTCAATTTTTTTGTTAGTGTTTGTCATGTCAGATGTCTACACAGTTGTATACCTGCCTTTCCTCTCTGGGTATCTGTTTTCCTTTACCCTCGTTGTTTCCCCTCTTTTGTACTTGAGATGTTTACACTTATATATATGTCACCCTTTTTGTTAGTGTTTGTCCTGTCAGGTGTTTACACAGTTGTATATCTCACTCCTCTGTTTCCTCGTTTTCTGGGTCCTGACATTACTTCCCCTTCCGGAAGATCTCGCCCCTGAGATCTCACAGGTGTTGGTGGAGAAGATACGCCTTGCAATGTCTGCAGTTGGTTCGAGTCTGGAATTAGGCGGCGTCGTGCGTAGCGTAGGACATAGGAATACCCCACGGCAGACGTTACCAGCAGAAGAACCAGGATCACGACATGGCGAAGGCAATCCACCAATGGATTACAAGTTGAAAGGGCTGATCCGGCTCGACCACAGAGTTTTAGGGGCTGCAAGCCAGCTGTTAGCTCCTGTAGGGGGATGGACTCAGCACTGCGAAGAGAACCTTGCCGAAGCATCAATATCCCATTATCCGTCAGGCTGACAGTATGTCTGTTTACAGGATGGGTAGGGCATGTGAGTGTCAGAGTGGTGGGGGAGGCAAGTGAACAGGTCCAGTAGCCAGGACCTTTTATAAACATAGGGGGAAATGTTTTCAAGACTATTGTGTGGCAGAGGTTGATCACTGACTCATGTTTCAAGAAAGCAGCCGATTTACAAGAGGCTGCGTTACTAGCCTCATGGACGGGGCCTGTGGGAGGACAAACTAACATATGGTTATTCTTGTTACAGTGTTTTATACTTGAAAGCAGAAAATATATTTTCCTATTCTCACTGAAGGCAATACATCTTGAATCAACACTATACATAAGAAAGTAAGTGCTATTCTGCACAGAAAATGGAAGGGAGTCGATTCGAAAGACATCAAAGGTGTCAATCGGATCTCCTCGCAAAGGTTTGGTGAAATAGAAATTACGAGAATCGTGCAAAGCCGTTGTCCTGGAGGACAGTTATTACATCCCTATATAGAGCTAAAAAATCAAGAACTGCAAGGCACAAAAGACCTGGAGGCCGATCCTAGGCTTCCTTTAATGTACTGAACAACTGTTTGTTTCACATAATGGTTGAAGTTATGTATGTTTGCAGGGGAGCCTGCAGACTCAAATATAAATCTTGTATACCTGGTCTTATGTGTCTCAGTGCTAAGTCAAAATATAACAATTCTTGTAGGAGCTTTTTTCTCTTCCTAATGCCATAGTCTATAGTAAAATGGCGCACAACTTGGTTCAATACATCTACAGCTGAATATAGCCTATTAAAGGCAGATTGCATGGCATGCATATTACTTAATGATGTTGAGTTTTCCATAATAAACATTTAACTATATAAAATCTTTCTCAGTTAATGACTCTAGTCCTCTATTTTTTCATGAATAGCATCAACTTGAGCCTGGGTCGCGGTACCAAATAGGTTATTAGACAAGGATCCTCAAAAAAAATTATTTCCCGTTTTTTCTTTTCTCTATAATTCATAGAAGCATGAGCTTGTTTTGAATAGTAGTCATCACATAGCTTAAAACTTTTTTTAGATGATGCAACAATAAACTGAATTCGTTTTCAAAATTAAAGAGTGTGTATTTTATTGCTTTTACAGCTGGATACTCAGGTGACATTTGAATAACATTTCAAGTAACGAAGCAGTTAAAATCCGTGCTTTATATAATGCAGCTAAAATATCTTCTGTGAGGCTAAACGGTACTATAGTCTCTGTCTGTGAGGACTATAATATAGAGAGTATGTTGGTGTGAAACTTTGGCCAGCACGTGTTGGGGACTCCTGTTGTGTCATTGAGTCGTACACCGAAAGAGTCAAATCAATCTGTGGTTTATTTCGTCATATTTCCGCTCAATTATTGCATTTTCATCCTTATGCATTATTCCTGTTCTATATCGTATTAGTTTTGACATTATTTTAGGCAGCTCTTGTACCGTCGAAGAGCGAAGGCTTTATCTATGCCGAGGTGGCTCTGAAAGTTTGGGAGTAACCTGAGAAGGTAGGGCCTGTGCATCAGCTGTTTATTGCTGGTGTAGAACGAACATTATTTAATGTGTCATGAGTAGCAGTCACCTCTCCGCTACGAGTCATTATTTTCGGTAGAAGTTTTATCAGAGATTTCAGGGTTGAGCAATGCAAAGAATAGATCAGTGTCTGTCTCTGGATTTAAAGGGTATGCTCGCCTAATCGTTGGACATTGCTGCACGTCGATGCAATCTTCATGAAGGACTTTTACTCTATCTGTGGGGACCGTTGAAACCTTACTAGTCCTGAGGTTTATAATTTTTACCATTATATCACTGATCTTCTCTATTACCCTGTAGGGTCCATCAAAAATAGGTTGCAACTCTTTCTTTTCTTTTCTTTTTGGTGTATGTTTTAGGAACACTCTGTCGCCAACGTTGATAGTTTTGATTTTTGTAACTTGGTAATACTTTTCCATTTCTTCTCTACTTTCTTTATTGTAAACCTGGCATCTATCATAAACTTTCTTTGCAATTGCAGCCATTTCCTTTTCATAGGAGTCAATATCATAAACTTTCCTTGCAATTGCAGCCATTTCCTTTTCATAGGAGTCAATATCATAAACTTTCCTTGCAATTGCAGCCATTTCCTTTTCATAGGAGTCAATATCATAAACTTTCCTTGCAATTGCAACCATTTCCTATTTATAGGAGTCAATATCATAAACTTTCCTTGCAATTGCAGCCATTTCCTCTTTATAGGAGTAAATATCATAAACTTTCCTTGCAATTACAACCATTTCCTCTTTATAGGAGTAAATATCATAAACTTTCCTTGCAATTACAACCATTTCCTCTTTATAGGAGTAAATATCATAAACTTTCCTTGCAATTGCAACCATTTCCTCTTTATAGGAATAAATATCATAAACTTTCCTTGCAATTGCAACCATTTCCTCTTTATAGGAGTAAATATCATACCAGGGCTGCTGAATTTTTTTCTAACAGTGTAGGGTACAGGAGGATCTCTAAAAATCCTCTCTCTGTCTCTCTCGATAAAATAGGGACTCCTTTATGGTGCGATAATACGCAGCATTATAGGCCAAGATGTCTATAAGTAGCATTATATCCCAAACGGACACATTTCCTAGAACATTCTCCTCAAAATGTTAACAACAGTATAATTTGCGCGCTTTATTATTCCATTCCCATTTGTATGGTAAGCCGTTATTCGCGTGTCGCACAGGTAGCTTCTAATTTATCTCCTGCATCACGGAATTAACGAACTCTGAACCTTGGCCTGTAACAACTGTCTGAGGAACACCGTGTACACAAACAACATCCACGTACAACGCCCTCGCCATTTCGCGGGCTTCCTTACTCCGTAAGGGTACTATAATCAAATACCTTTTAAAAACATCAACTATGGGCATTACGTATCGAACCCCATTGTCCGATACACCCATGGGACCCACAAGGTCCATGTGTATTCTTCCAAAAGGAGCGGTGACGTCTGGATATTGCCGCCAAGGAGCAGGGTGCAAGTTCCCAACTCACTTTTAAAACGACTACCATGACGCACTTCCTTACATAATTTTCTACATCCCGTTTCATTCCAGGCCAGAAAGCGAACTTTCTACACCGACATAACGTAACTTTGGTTCCTCCGTGCCCTGCAGTGGCGACGAATGAGCCAGAGTTATCGCCTTGGAAATACTTGGGGGGTAGAATCACCACCTTAGTGGCTTCTCCGTACGGACTCACTAAAACACATCATTTATTTCCACCTGAAACTCTGACAGGGGCGGCATCTCACATTATGCCCATCTTCAACACAATATAACATAATTTCCACCTGTACCTCTAACAGGGGCGGCATCTCAGATTATGCCCATCTTCAATACAATATAACACATTTTCCACCTGTACCTCTAACAGGGGCGGCATCTCACATTATGCCTTTTTTCTCTGAGTCTTTGCTCAATTTTCATTCTTGGGGCTTCCTTCTTTTAGCATACTTATATGCTGGCTGCTCATCATGCAGCTCACTAATCTCCTGAATACTCCAGTCAAGTGTGTGGCCAATACACTCACTATTCAGGTCCATACATATCATGTATTTTATTTTCTAATTTTTCGGCGCCTGTTTCTTTTTCTGTACTAGTGCAATACCTTGCCCCTCATTATCCACGTGTTCCACGGTTTTTGTTGTTCCCCATCCACAAACATTATCGCGCGTGTCCTTCTAATTCAATCTCAGTGTCCTGTTGAGCCTTCATCCTTAAAAAAAAATCTGCTACTATATTTTCCTTGCCAGGCAAATGATTGATTGTGAAACCATACTCACTCATGAGAGTCTGCCATCTAGCTATCCTGCCGTTGGGACTAGCTACCTGTAACAACCAGACTAAAGGTCTGTGACCCGTGTGGATCTCAACAGGGTAACCCAGTATTAATGGGCGGTTTACGTGTAACCCATAAATTACAGTTAAAGCCTCTCGTTCAACTATACTGTACCACTGTTCTGCCGTATTCAATTTCTCACAAAAAAAGATACAGGTCTTAGTTTATCATCATTATCCTGTTATTGCAATACTCCACCAGTATTGTAGTAGGATGCGTAGAGTGACTGTACCAAGCATTCTATCCTTAAGGGTTGAGAACGCAATTTTTGTTTCATCCGTCCATATGAGTGGAGTTTTATTTTATTTTTATTTATTCTTTTAGTGTACCTTTCTTCCCTTTGTAAATCTTTAGAAAAGGAGCAACAATTTGTGAATAATTTGCAATAAATTTGCGATAATAATTAGTCAATCCAAGAAATGACTGTAAATCATGAACAGTTTAGGGGCATGGGACGTTTTGTATGGCCTCCAGCTTGCTAGACTGAGGTCTTATTCCCTCTGAGCGGATGGCATGGCCCAGGTAATCTACTTTGTCCTTAAAAAAGTTACACTTTTCCATCTTAAGAGTCAGTTTGGCTTCCTTTAAGCGATCCAGAATTTGTTCTAAGTTATCTGCGTGATTAGAAAATATATCGCCCAGGATAATTATGTCATCAAGGTACACCTGAACCTTGTTGCTTAATAGTCCTGTAAGGACAGTGTTTATTATTTTCTTGAAGCAGGACGGGGCTGTTTTAAGGCCAAAGGGGAGGGAAGTAAATTCCCAATGTCCTGCTGGAGAAGAAAATGCCATCTTCTCTCTGCTGATTTCATCTAGGGGGATTTGATGGTAACCCTGTTTCAAGTCTAGGCATGAAAAAAAAAAACTTACTATCTCCCAATTGATTGAGTATGGTAATTATATTAGGGAGTGGGTACCGGTCGTCCCGTAGTGTTTTATTAAGTGCCCGGAAGTCCAGACAAAGTCGTAGTACTCCATGTTTTTTTGCACTAGGATAAGTGGGGCATTATAGGGTGATCGCGAAGGGCGAATCACACCCTGTTGCTGGAGCGATATAAGTTGTTTATTTACTCTGTCATGATAACTGATAGGAATGTTATATGAACGCCTGTACACTACTTCATCAGTGTTTTGCTTGATGGTGCTTAAAAAAATAGAGCGTTACTGTTAATGGTTCTTGTTCTGTGGAAAACACTGTTATATATTTATCTATTAAGGACTTTAAAGCCTGATTCTCTCTCTTCACTTGGGAATTTAGCGTCAACAATTTGATAGAGGCTTTTCTTCCTTACTTCAAGCTCTGCGGGCTTCAAGTCTGTTTTAGCTGTGTCAGCGGTCTGTACACTAGATACTTGTGGCAGATCAGCGTATAGCTCATGAGTGACAGGCTTCACAAATCCTAACGTTGTATTATCATCTATCTTTACACTCACTTTCAATATTCAAATACGGCACAGTGACATAAGATCTTTGATTGTCAGATGAAGGGGTTAACTTAACTATCCCTGAGCACAAGACTCAAATAAAGCTTCACTTGCCTGTAGTTGCGTCACTAGCGTTATGTAACCTGCAACAGATGCATGCAGTTGCAAAGGTTCCGCTGCTTGGCAACGTACGGCCTTATTTTCAGTGAGACCTTCTTCATTTCCATCTACATTTAGCTAAGATCCTTCACCTCTAGATATAAGACATATTTTTCCTGGCATAATTGTATGGTTTCCCCTGCTATTATCAGTTTTAAGCTTCGTTCTTTTGTTCCTCATTTAGTGGCAATGTTTTCAAAATAATCTCGTGCTACACGACAAATCAGTACTCAACATAATATGAGTCGGCAAACCTACATCGCGTGTTATCAATAAGTCTTGGAAACTACTTTTTCCTTCCATATTAACTTGTCTTTTACCGTCATTTTCAATATGGTATCTTTTCACAGAGACAATATTCACGGGTTTCGCTTCACAGTTATTTACTGCGAGCCCTAATTCTTTAATAAATTCATCCGTTAAAAACTCACACACGCTCCTGTTTCTAGGAGCGCTGCCACTTTTGCATATGTATTATCATGAGTAGTGCGATCTGCCTAACAAAGTTACTCTTGAGTTATGTTGATTATAGCCTTCTTTTCATTATTTTTAAGGTCACTCCCTTGTTCGTTATAGCCTTCTTTTCCTTATATTTATGTGATGCGGTTACTCCCTTGTTCGTTGTAGCCTTCATCTTATTATATTAAAGGTTACTCCCTTGTTCGTTATAGCCTTCATCTTATTATATTAAAGGTTACTCCCTTGTTTGTTATGGCCTTCATCTTATTATATTAAAGGTTACTCCCTTGTTCGTTATGGCCTTCATCTTATTATATTAAAGGTTACTCCCTTGTTCGTTATGGCCTTCATCTTATTATATTAAAGGTTACTCCCTTGTTCGTTATAGCCTTCATCTTATTATATTAAAGGTTACTCCCTGTTCGTTATAGCCTTCATCTTATTATATTAAAGGTTACTCCCTTGTTCGTTATAGCCTTCATCTTATTATATTAAAGGTTACTCCCTTGTTCGTTATAGCCTTCATCTTATTATATTAAAGGTTACTCCCTTGTTCGTTATAGCCTTCATCTTATTATATTAAAGGTAACTCCCTAGTTCGTTATATCCTTCATCTTATTATATTAAAGGTTACTCCTTGTTCGTTATGGCCTTCATCTTATTATATTAGTGGTTACTCGCTTTTTGGTTATTGCATTCATCTTATTATATTAAAGGTTACTCCCTTGTTCGTTATGGCCTTCATCTTATTATATTAAAGGTTACTCCATGTTCGTTATAGCCTTCATCTTATTATATTAAAGGTTACTCCCTTGTTCGTTATAGCCTTCATCTTATTATATTAAAGGTTACTCCCTTGTTCGTTATAGCCTTCATCTTATTATATTAAAGGTTACTCCCTGTTTTGTTCTTCGCTCATTTTCCGTTTTTTTCCACTGCAAGTGTGCATATTTATTTATTTATTTATTTATTTTCATTTGTTTATTTAATGTTATTTGTAGTAGATAACTGAGGGGGGCACTACCCTGGCCTCCTCTTCCTCTGATTCTCTTACTTCACACATTTATCTTAATACTTCACACTATTGTCCATATGCTTCATTTTTTTATTTTTTATTCATGACTTTTTATCCATACCTCACACTTTTCTTAGTATTTCACATTTTTTCTAGATCACACTCTACACTTCCTACCTGGGGGACGCGGGTTAGGCCTTTATAAAGTCACTCTATGGCTGCATGCCCGCCGCGGCACACCACCACCCTGTGAGGCGTAGAGCCCCGTGCTCCCCTCCATCCTGGGGTAACAATCCTAAAACAAACAAACCTGAGAGGCAGGACGCTGCCGCTGCCTGTCACCTGACACCCTCTCACTGATGAATGGATCGCGGCGCGGGTGGAGAGAGACTGCCCATCCCTTTCCACTCCGCCCGGGAAGGAACTCATGAATTCTCGGTTGAGTCGCGTGTGCTACCCATTGCACTACAGAACAACAGTGGTTGGCCAGAGTTTCCATTACCATATCGTCAAAGTCCATGTCCTCCGGAAGAACCATTAATTATATAATTAAATCGTCACTATTATTTCCGCCACTTAAAACGAGCAAAGCTTAATGAAAATAAGAGGCGTTTTCTCGTCAGAGTAAATTAAACAAAAGCACTGTAAGCACATGTCCCTATTTATCCCACCGCTGCCACCAGTTTTAGACCCTTCTTTTCTTGTATTAAATCAACTCTTTTATCACTCATTAATTACTCCATAAATGATCTCACCGTCTCGTATCCCTGGTAGCGTGATCCGGCTTAAGTTGTTATTGGAGACTGGTGTTCGGGGATAAACAAGGAAAAAAGTAAATATACATTTATTTAAAATTAAATGAAAGTAATTGCCTTACGCAATATTCTATGCTCAGACGATCATAACACTGGCATATTCAGCAATGGATGCAACATATGACAAACGACATGTCTTAAACATAATACTACAATATGTGCTCAGTTGTTGCCAATAATAATAACACTCGTCGTTCCACAAGCAGTGGTTTGTATCTCTCTGCTTACATCACAATCATTATGTACTCTCTTCACAAAATCCTAATACACATTCCTATAGTATAATCTACTACAAGTCATGGAAACACCCAATTTTACCACACCCAGTGGTTTTACCTTTGCTTTACATCGCAAACAAATAATCACAATCCTGTCCCACTCACAATCCTACTTCACATCTCCTACATTATAATCTCCAGGACAATACAGTCGGTTTCCCTTAGATTCTCGAATTTCTACTCACGATTAAGATCACAACAGCCATTCTCGGCTGAGTGAGTAGCAGGTCTGCTTGAGGCGAGAACCAAGCTCGGTCTACTCATACTACTGATCTCTAGGCCACATTTTTCTTTGCTTTAGGCGGACTTACATCCTTGACACGCCCTTAATTTTCTACATAACCAATGGCCAATACTTCCTGTCACACCCATCTGCTCGCTCATTATGTTGTATTGTTTTACTTCTCCTGCTATTCGTGAGTCAGTCTTAAGACACTCCCTCAGTGATTTTTCTGTTAAATTATTGGCTCATAACATGTCGCCACGACTGACGTCACAGGTCAGAGTCTTTTTCAATGGTTGTTCACACTTTCTGACCACGCCCACTGGGTATCTGTTTTCTGTATCTGAGTCTGGGTATCTGTTTTCCTTTACCCTCGTTGTTTCCCCTCTTTGGTACTTGAGATGCTTACACTGTTATATATGTCACTTTTTTTGTTAGTGTTTGTCCTGTCAGATGTCTACACAGTTGTATACCTGCCTTTCCTCTCTGGGTATCTGTTTTCCTTTACCCTCGTTGTTTCCCCTCTTTTGTACTTGAGATGTTTACACTTATATATATGTCACCCTTTTTGTTAGTGTTTGTCCTGTCAGGTGTTTACACAGTTGTATATCTCACTCCTCTGTTTCCTCGTTTTCTGGGTCCTGACAACACACACACACACACACACACACACACACACACCGCCATTGAAGTCTTCCCGAGCCCAAAGTTTTCCTGGTAAAGAAAAACACACGATGCCGAAGCCTCCCAAGCCTCTCCACGCCGCCAATTGCTCGTCATTCTCGCGCCAACACTGATCAAAGGCAGAAGAGCGAGACTTGGAGATAAAAGGAAGTCTGATTTTATTTCTCTCCCTTTCTCTCTCTCTCTCGTTCTCTCTTTATCTATCTATCTATCTCTCTGTATATGTCTATCTATCTATTCTTATCAGCATTTTCATTTATTGTTATTGTTTTCTTTTTCTTTTTGTTTTGTTTCCTATCCTTTTATTCGTGTTTGCTTTTAGTTTTTCAGTTTCTCTCTCTCTCTCTCTCTCTCTCTCTCTCTCTCTCTCTCTCTCTCTCTCTCTCTCTCTCTCTCTCTCTCTCTCTCTCTCTCTCTCTCTCTCTCTCTCTCTCTCTCTCTCTCTCTCTCTCTCTCTCTCTCTCTCTCTCTCTCTATCTCTCTATCTCTCTCTCTCTCTCTCTCTCTCTCTCTCTCTCTCTCTCTCTCTCTCTCTCTCTCTCTCTCTCTCTCTCTCTCTCTCTCTCTCTCTCTCTCTCTCTCTCTCTCTCTCTCTCATTATGATTTACTTTGGCAAGACTCGCGAAGACAAAAACAAATAATTAAAATCCTCAGCTTTCAACTTTCTTCTTTTCCGTTTCAAGATCAAAGGTTTTGCTACCCACTAGGGGCTCACCGAAGAAGGAGACGGAAATTGTGCACCGAGGCAAGGCGTAGGTCACCATGCGCCGTCCACCTTTACCAGATACCCTAAATTAAGGAAGAAAGCGGGAATCTGCAAATATTTTCGGGTATTCACATTGTTCTCTCTCTGAAGCAACGTCAATGGTCTTCTTTTGCAATATTTTCATGGGGGTCTTGAGCTGCCTTGTTTACTGTAAAAAAAAAAAAAATCATTTATTCAAATCTCTATGCTGTCCAACTTCCTAGTGCAAGAGTTTTCACCCTCTTTCATCCGTTACGCTTTGAAATAGACATCCTTCCCACTATTTCCATTTGTCCTCAGTGAAGAAGCGTTTGCGTCTTGTTTTTTGGCCTTGAACTGCCCCCTTAACTGTATAAAAAAGTTAGTTCTAGGAGCACTGAGGCAAGGCGCACCCATCTGTCTTTGGGATTCAGCAAAAAGTGGGGAGGCAGGAAGGGCTGAGACGGTAGAGATCAAGGAAGGGTAGTGTTTTATTTATTTATTAGCGTGTTTGTTTTAGTTTTTATTAGCGGTCTTTTTTATACTAATTTTTCCTTTACTGTAAAAAAAAATGGTGGCAGCGGTGGGATAGGCCGACAGTGGACTTGTGTCTCTAACCCAACGTTGCCAGATTGTCGTACTCAGCCTCCTATGTTTGCCGATTTCCGACCCCAAAACTGCCTCCTCGACCCCAATAGCTGCTTTCATATATAGTTTTCGTTAAAATTATTAGTTATTGGTGTTTTTCGGCAATAGCTATGGCTCAGAAACAGGTAAATACGAGGCTCTGAGTACGATAATCTGGCAACGGTGCAGTGTAACCTTTAACGAGAATAATCTGTGTTTCCGGGAAGTGACACAATCGGCCGAGGTCATCACTAGTCTCTCTTCTACCTCTTTCCTCTTAACCTCTTTCTCCTCACCTCTTTCCTATTCCTTTATTTCTTCACCACCTCTCCTCACCACACACTGACTACCCCTTCCCGCTACGCTACACATTATTCTCCTCTTTATCCATCCTCTTCTCTCTTTTACCTCTTTCCTCTTAACCCCTTTCTCCTCACCCCTTTCCTATCCTTTATCTCTTCAACATCTCTCCTCACCGCATACTGACTGCCCCTTCCGCTACGCTACATATTAATCTCCTCTTTATTCATCCTCTTCTCATGTTTACCTCTTTCCTCTTAACCCCTTTCTCCTCACCTCTCTCCTATCCTTTCATCTCTTCAACATATCTCCTCACCGCATACTGACTGCCCCTTCCGCTACGCTACATATTATTCTCCTCTTTATTCATCCTCTTCTCATGTTTACCTCTTTCCTCTTAACCCCTTTCTCCTCACCTCTCTCCTATCCTTTCATCTCTTCAGCATCTTTCCTCACCGCATACTTCCCCTTCCCGCTACGCTACATATTAATCTCCTCTTTATCCATCCTCTTCTCTCTTTTACCTCTTTCCTCTTAGCCCCTTTCTCCTCACCTCTCTCTCCTATCTTTCATCTCTTCACCATCTCTCCTCACTACACACTACCCCTCCCTGCTTCGCGCTGTCCATCACTCTCCTCTTTCTACATCATCTCTCTTTTACTCTTTCCTCTTAATCCCTTACTCCCCCTCTCCCATCCTCCCCATCTCCCCACCGTCTCCCCTCACCCCACACTGCCTTCTCCACCATTCCCCTTTTTACACCGATCATCATTCTCTTATATCCTTACCGTTCTCCATCTAGTCTTTCTCTTTCCCCCTTCCCCCCAACCCCTCCCTCTCCCATCCTCCGCCATACCGACATAGGTAGGAGCTATTTCTCGAATAGGGTTGTTCGCCACTGGAACAGCCTCCCTGCAGAAGTGGTTAGCGCAGAGAGCATCAACTCCTTCAAGAAACGCATTGATCGCTACTTTGCTGCAACGGGAATGAACTGAACATATCCAAGAGTAGGTGCACAAGTGCTTTAATCCTTCCCTACAAACCACTCCTATGGCAAACGGATTGATTAAATCACTGAAAGCAGGCAGCCTAGCAATGAGCCAACAGGCTTTCTGCCGCCTGCTGGTCCATGTTTCCATGTTTCCATGTTTCATTTCCCCACCATCTCTTTTCCCCTAACACTGTCCACTTGCCCCCTTTCAAATCGTATCTCTAGTTTCTTTACTCTTCTTAATTCCTTCCTTCCTTCTCTCACTCTCCATCTCCATCTACCGACAATCTCTCACTTATCATACACTGCCTCTACCCGCTGCGAACTATATATTTTTCTCTTAGTTCATTCTCCTCTCTCCCCTCACTCCTCTTATAGCTTTCCTCTTATTCTCCTCTCTCTGTTATTTTCTGTCTCCCCTATTTAGCTTTCCTCTTCATTCCCTTTCTCCTTCCGTCCCTTACCTAACTTACCTCCTAATCCCCTTTCCCAATACTATTCCATGCTTCCCCGTGTCTAGCTCTTCTCTTCATCGCCTCTCTACTTTTCACTATCTATCTCCTCCCTATTTCTCCCACCTCTTAATCCCTTTCCCCCATATTATTCTCTGCCTCCCTTAATACTTTTCACTTAATCCCCTTTCCCCTTGTTCTCCCTGCCTCCCTCTTACCTAGCTTTCCTCTTAATCCCCTCTCCTTATGTTACTCTTTCCCTCCTCCCCGTTTAGCTCTCCTCTTGATCCTCTTTCCCAATTTTTTCCCCTGCCTTCCCCAGTATAGCTTTGCTCTTCATCCCCTCTCCGCGTTAGGCTGGGTTCACACGAGACATTTTTAGTGGTCAGTGGCCGCCACAAAAAGTGGCCACCGCAAAAAATGGTCGCCACGAAAAATGGTGGGTAGGTGCACCATGCACGCGAGCCACTCGGTGGCGGCCACTAATGAGGTCAGCACGTGGGGTTATGGATCTCGTAGAGGCAGCAGCTGTCTGTGCTCTCTTGGCAAAAAGCGCTGAAGAAAGTACTGCCATGGGTTCACCCCATATATACTTAGCAACAGACTACTGCGTGTAGCATTCCACACATTATTTACAGAGCTAAAAGAACACGATAATATTTGTACTACTTCAGGAGGTCACAGGATAGGTTTAATCATCTTATGACAATAATTGGTCCACGTATAACACGGCAGGACATCAACATGAGGAAGTGTGTGCCAGTAGAAGAGAGACTTGCGGTAATTTTAATATGACTGAACATGAAGAATATTAAGTCACATTAGATGTAATTTATTGATAAATCCTCTCTTCCTCCTTTTTACTCCCTGCCTTCTCCTCCCTACCTCCTCTTAACTCTCCTCTTCATCCCTTCTCCCTGCCTTCCTCCCCACTTAGCTTCCTCTTCATCCCACCCTCTTGCCTCCCTCCCACACACTCAGCTTTTCTCTTCTCACCCTCACTCGCCTCCCGCTCCGCTTAGCTTCCTCTTCATCCCACTCTCTTGCCGCTCCTCACCGCCCTGCCCACACTCGCCTCGCACCCATTCAGTCAAAGCTGCGAGTCGGAAGTTTGGTAATAGCGCCGCTCTGCATTGATGTAAAAAAGAGTGAACGAACAGCCGCGCCGCCTCATTAGGGAAAACGCCGCGGGATGTAGAAGTGAGGACGTGACGCGATGGAAGTTTTGAGGTTTGATGTATTTTTGAACTTTTTTGCGTGGACTTAGATTGGCGGTAGTTTTCATTTATATTGGAGAAGGTACGTAAATTGACAGGTTCCTTGAAGGATATGAAGCACAAGTAATAAAGAAATGCTAAATGATTACTAGTGAAAGGGATGAGCGAATGAAGATGCTGGTTAACTCTTGCATAAGGGATTTGGACAGTATAAGGATGAGCTAGAATAGAAAGCTGAGTGCAACGGAGAAGGTAAAATGACAGGTGCCTTGAAGAATATGAGGCGCAAGTAACAAAGAAAGAAATGCTAAATGATAACACCTGTAATTAGTGCTAAGTTTAATTGAGATCAGAAAAGGTAAATTAATAGCTGCCTTGAAGAATATGAAGTACAAGTAATAAAGAAATGCCATATGATTACTAGTGAAAGGGATGAAAGAGTGAAGATGCTGGTTAACTCTTGCATAATGGATTTGGACAGTATAAGAATAAGCTTGAGTAGAAAGTCGAATGCAAAGGAGAATATATAATGACAGGTGCCTTGAGGAGTATGAAGTACAAGTAGCAAAGAAATTCTAAATGAAAACACCTGAAATTAGTGCTAAGTTTAATTGATTTCGAAAAGTTAAACCAACAGCTCCTTTGAAAAATATGAAGTACAAGTAGTAAAGAAATGCTAAATGATTACTAGTGAAAGGGATGAAAGAGTGAAGATGCTGGTTAACTCTTGCATAAGGGATTTGAACAGTATAAGAATGAGCTTGAGTAGAAAGTCGAATGCAAAGGAGAATATATAATGACAGGTGCCTTGAGGAGTATGAAGTACAAGTAACAAAGAAATTCTAAATGAAAACACCTGAAATTAGTGCTAAGTTTAATTGATTTCGAAAAGGTAAATCAACAGCTCCCTTGAAAAAAAATATAAAGAAACAAATAATAAAGAAATGCCATATGATCACTAGTGAAAGGGATGAAAGAGTGAAGATGCAGGTTAACTCATGCATAAGGGATTTGGACAGTATAAGAATGAGCTTGAGTAGAAAGTTGAGTGCAGCGGAGAAGTTAAATTGACAGGTGCCTTGAAAAATATGAAAGTACATCTAACAAAGAATGCTAAATGATAACACCTTTGATTAGTGCTAACTTTAATTGATTTCGAATGGAATAAATTAACAGCTCCCTTGAAGAATACATATGGTACAAGCAATAAAGCAATGCTAAATGATCACACTTTTAATTGGGGCTATGTTTTGTTAATTTCCCCCCCAAAAAGATAACCTAACAAGTTTCGATAAGAATATGAAGTACAAGAAACAAGGACATGGTAAACCTTCACACACCTAATATATAATCCCCTTATAAGGCTAAACTTTATATTGTGTTATTATTTATTGAGTTGGTTGGTTTGTACGTATAAAGACTCCTTGATTGTTACACTGGCTGAGGAAACTATCGATTCATTATATATATCAAACCTCATGACACCACAGAACAAAGAAACAAATGGGAGTGGCCGATCCCAACATAATGCGAAACTATCTTAAATGATTCGTGAAGTGGTATTTATTTGATAGTTGTTGTTCCCTTGAGCCTTTAGATAGTTTGATAGTTAGTATGTTAAGTTTTCCATCGTGACCTGGCGCTGCATTCGTATCAGTTGCTGTTTCACCATCAATAGTAAAGACTCACCTGTCATCAATACGTTTCTCTGCCCTCGAAACATCCTATAGCATTTAAGTGTCATTCCGATGGCGAGTCGGTTCGAGACAGTGGAGTTGAGTCACATGGTCCCATAAGTGGCTGGACCCGATTGTGTTCGCCAGCTCGCCAGTCAGTGCGAGTCAGCAGCGGGAAGTGCCAGCGTTTAGGTGTGAGCGATCGTTGGAAGAGTGTTCGGAAGCGTACTGTGTATGTCTCAGGGTCAGTTTTACAGTCCAATACACTGTGTTTGTGAGCTCCCCAACCAAACACAAAACACGACCAAAACTCCTTGTAGCCCCAGTGTTTGGCGTTAATATAAAAAGGAGGAGGAAATTTATTGAAACCACACAGGCAATCTCTTTATTAGTATCTGGTATTGAGTAGAAATAACGGATCATTGTGGAGATTATAGTTTGGTTTGGGCGCTAACAATGACTTCGTGTTGAACTGTCGAACTGGCCATCAGTGATCGTAGCCAACGGAAGGATGGTGTGAACAGTAACATCATCCAGGTGAGAGCGACGATAGCTAGTTCTGGAGCGTCATGTTTAGTATATTTCAGTGATCGTAGCCAACGGAGGGATGGTGTGAACATTATCATCCAGGTAAGAGCGACCTCAGCAAGTTTGGTATGAGAGCTTCCTGCACCGTTGCCAGATTATCGTACTCAGAGCATAGTGTTGACCGGCTTCTGACGCATAACTATTGCCAAGAAACATTAGCAATTAACTATTTTAACGATAACTACAAATTAATCCCGTTATTGAGGCCACGGTGACAGTTTCTGGGTCGGAAATGGGTAAATATTAGAGGCTGAGTACGATTATTTGGCAACGTTGGCTTCCTGTATAAGCTTCCTGTGGGGTGTGTTCCTATAGTGATCGTAGCCAAGGGCGCCATGGTGTGAGAGCTGCTCAGTGGGTATAGAGTGACTACTGAATGATTTATTTATTTGAACATAATATGAAGGCTGTAAAATATACTCTTCTGGTTCTAAATTCATGTAACCATTATATTCGACTTTTGCTCCTTGTATTGGAGACACTGCATCCATAAGTCTTGAAATCGCCTTAGTAATTTCGTATAAATGGTAACAATACAGAATCGAACGACCGATGACTCGACTCGTTTGACGTCAGTGCAGTCCTCGGAGTGTTCCATGCATCACTCGGCGAATCGTCAACACTGTGAAGGCTACACGTTTGTATTTATCCGAGACTGTTACTGACAACGGGAAAGTTACCTGTATAGCGGGGTGTGGCGTGTGTCCCGAACGGTGTCCCGAAAGACTCGCCGAGCGGTTCAGGTTGGTATTCTTAGACGAGCCTGCCTCTCACATCAACAATATTCAAAGGCCAAAACGGAGATCAGTCGGGTTCTAATGAGTGTTTTTGTAGGTTCATGGTACAGAAGAAGGGCCAAACTACCGCCAGAGTTATTAAACTACCCCTGGAAAGGCCCACAACTCCTATGAAACCCTTGTCAAATATGTGTGCTTGGGCGAGGAAGTGTTTAACAATCCGGCCATGATCAGACTGTCATCAATACGTTTCTCTGCCCTCGCAACATCCTACAATAGGGTGTGTAGAACTGTAGATGACTCCACGCGTTGGGTCCATAAGGTAATAGTGAAATGAACGAGAAGGCAAGGCTGGCGTGCATCTAAACATCATTATATACATGTTAAGTGTGTCCGTTTTTCATCGTTATTGCTGACAAACTTCTTGATCAGTGAAAATGACTGCACGGGTAGGTTCCAACAAGTCTGATAGAGTAACATGTGCAGCAAGACAAGGGTGGCACTCCGCAATAGCTGCCATTCAGTGTGTCAGTATTTCATTATTATTGCAGCCGAAAGCACCTTCCCTCCCAAAGTTGACCTCTCATTTGGCCACTCGGTAAATCTTAAGAATAGCGGCTCCTAGCGGGTGCGCGTTTAGGGCACGGTGTGGTGGTAATTACAACATTTCTAGCACGTACGACGGAGTTTTGACAAGCGGACAGGCGTGTTTATGTCACAAGGGTGTATTTTTCCACGCTGGCCTCACGATTTCTTCTAAGTCGATGGGCGATGAGACTGCGAGCTCCGGGGTGAAGAAAGGGAAGAGCCCGCGCGGAAAAATACACCCCTTGTGACATAAACACGCCTGTCCGCTTGTCAAAACCCCGTCGTACGTGCTAGAAATGTTGTAATTACCACCACACCGTGCCCTAAATGCGCACCCTCTAGGAGCCGCTATTCTTAAGATTTACCGGCCACTCTTCTAAACTCTTTTTTATAGAGGCAGTGGGCAGTGACTAGCGAGCTTTTTTTTCCTCATTGTTATTTGCCTTTTGTTTGCCTTTGAGCCGCTTCCTTTGCTGTTAATAAAAATTCCTCACCAATGTAAATGACTCCACGCGTGTACGTTCCATCAGACTATTGGGCGGCTTTTCCGATACCCTCCGCCCCTGTCCACCCAGCAGTGAATGGGTACCAGGTTTTAATCGGGGGTTGTGTCCCGTCTCCTGGGGTCTGTTCCCTTCTCCTATAATTCCTTCCCTTCTGTCTCTCTCCGACATATGACCACAGATGTTGCGCCGACTAAACGAAACTTTCCAACTTCCATCAGACTATATTTTCTTTCTTGATCCACCAGGGAGTTCCGTGTCCATGAGTCTGTGCATCAAGGACCTGGAATACCACAAGTCCTTCGCCAACAACGGCACAGCAAACTACACCTACTTCTCCCACCTCTTCCTCGCGGAGGTGAGCCACACGGATTATCCCTTTCCCCACATCCAGTATAACGTTCAACACCCAGTTCAGTGTCGGCATATCGTCACCTTCGTAAAAAAACCCACCTCAGTCATTATTTTATACTTTTCAGGAAATTGGAAAAGAACTGTCATTATCTCATTTGGCTTAAGGTTTAGGCGTAAATGAAAAGGCCGATTCTAGAACACTCGAGCCTTGAATGACGAAGGCAACTATACAAAAATGGGCGTCACATGTTGAAAAATTGATGTAGACAGAAACCTGGAAACTGCTGAAAAATGACTTGGGCGATTATTTTATGAGGGTGACGATATTTTCACAATCGTTCATTCATTGCCGACGCTGAAGAACTACAGTCAGACTCGGCTATGTCAGTTTGGGCGGGGTGCTCGGCCATAGCGCTGCCAAATTGATGTATACAGAATAGTTGGTGCTACTTTGGTTTGCGATCTACGTGTCATGAAACTACTTTGGTTTGCGATCTACGTGTCATGAAACTACTTTGGTTTGCGATCTGCGTGTCATGAAACTACTTTGGTATGCGATCTACGTGTCATGAAACTACTTTGGTATGCGATCTACGTGTCATGAAACTACTTTGGTATGCGATCTACGTGTCATGAAACTACTTTGGTATGCGATCTACGTGTCATGAAACTACTTTGGTATGCGATCTACGTGTCATGAAATTACTTTGGTATGCGATCTACGTGTCATGAAATTACTTTGGTATGCGATCTACGTGTCATGAAACTACTTTGGTATGCGATCTACGTGTCATTAAACTACTTTGGTATGCGATCTACACTTTATATTGTGATCCCAACCCAGGAAATGGGGAATGGTGGAATATCATTTATTTTCTTGACATATTCACCAACGCTTTTGTATTGTCAGGCGGGACATGGCTTACATACCACCAATAACTCTACACAGAACCAGCAATAATAACCGCGTTCGATTCGTCCCAGCGACTGATCGAAACAAACCTGGTGAAACTTCTTACTTATCAGTGTTACCATATCCAGAGTGTTTTTGTTTCAAGTGACCGCGACTGTACGAATAGTTTATAGATAGTTTCAAATAGTACGTACCTGACCTGCATTCGGGGTGATGTGGCAGTGAAGAGGTTCGAGCCCCACCCAAACGGACTACATATATGCGTCGGACTACAATTTGCAGTTTTGAAATAAAAAAAGGTTACATTTAATCATAGACTATTATCTTTAGAATCTTGCATGCTGTATCACGTATGCTTGAACCACGATGCTTAAGCCCTCAATCTCAATGCTCAATCTCAGTGCTCAGTATCCATCAGTTTCCAATCTCTTAGTGCTCAATCTCAGTCAGTTTCAATCTCTTAATGCTCAATCTCAATCAGTTTTCAATCTTTTAGTGCTCAATTTCAATCAGTTTTCAACCTCTCAATGTTCAGTCTCAATCAGTTTTCAGTCTCTCAATGCTCAATCTCAATCGGTTTTCAGTCTCTCAATGCTCAATCTCAATCGGTTTTCAGTCTCTCAATGCTCAATCTCAATCGGTTTTTAATCTTTCAAGGCTCAATCACAGTCAGTTTTCAATACCTCAATGCTCAATCTCAATGTTCCATCTCAACGCTCAATTTTTCAATGCTTATCACAGTCTCTCAGTGCTCAATCTCAATGCTCAATCTCTCTCGACCTCTTCCAGATCCACAGAAAAATTTGGCGGGCTTTTCCGATACCCTACGCCCCTGTCCACCCAGCAGAGAATGGGTACCAGGTATTAATCGGGGGTTGTGTCCCGTCTCCTGGGGTCTGTTCCCTTCTCCTATAATTCCTTCCCCTCCTATCTCTTTCCGGCATATGACCACAGATGTTGCGCTGACTAAACGAAACTTTCCAAACTTTCCAGATCCACAAGTTCATGTCTGCCCTCAAGAACCAGGACGGCATCGCAGCCTTCCGCCGTCTGAACATGCCCACCTTCACCAACATGAGTGACGGCTCCACCACGATACACACCACTGTCCACCTTGCCGCAACCTACCCCGAGCCGACCTACTACGTGGCGTCGAGCATTCAGACGCCCACCAAACTCATGCGCAGGATCGCTGGCTACAAGACGGATACGGAGCTGTGCCTGACCGTCAAGAGTGAGTACCCGGCTTGCCTTTGAGAGTGCATGAGGAGGCGACGTTTCATTTGTGTTGAGGGATACATTAACGAGGTTTTTTCCTTACTGAGTGATACATTAACGGATTTTCCTTTGTTGAGGGATACATTAATGGGTTTTACTTTGCTGAGGGATACATACACGAGGTTTTACTTTGCTGTAGGATACATTAAAGAGTTTTTTTCTTGACTGAGGGATACATTAACGGGTTTTTCTTTGGTGAGGGATACATTAACGATACCTTACTTTATTGAGTGATACATTAATGAGACTGTTGAGGGATACATTAACGAGTTTTTTTTCTTTACTGAGGGATACATTATCGGATTTTCCTTCGTTGAGGGACACATTAACGATACCTTACTTTATTGAGTGATACATTAATGAGACTTTGTTGAGAGATACATTAACGAGATTTTACTGTGCTGTGGGATACATTATAGTTTTTTTCTTTACTGAAGGATACATTAACGGATCTTCCTTTGTTGAGGGACACATTAACGATACCTTACTTTATTGAGTGATACATTAATGAGACTTTGTTGGATACATTAACGAGGTTTTACTTTGCTGAGGGATACATTAACGTGTTTTTCTATGGGTTTTTCTTTGCTGAGGGATACATTAACGGATTTTCCTTTGTTGAGGGACACATTAACGAGACCTTACTTTATTGAGTGATACATTAATGAGACTTTGTTGAGGGATACATTAACGAGTTTTTTCTTTGCACCGGGATACATTAACGAGTATTTTCTTTGCTGAGGATACATTAACGAAACTTTGCTGATGGATACATTAGCGAGACTACTTTGTTGAGAGATACATGAACGGAACCTATCTTTGTTTAGGGATACATTAACAAGACTTTACTTTTTTTAGGGATTTGGTAACGACGCAGATTATTCAGTTTTATTCAGTTTTTTCTGTGATTTTACTTATTATTTCTTTTATACATAAGTTCGGCCCTACTAACTTAATATGATGGCCTTGTTTTGTGTGTTAGGTTAGGTTTAATTGGGTTAGATTAGGTTTATGTGTGTGTGTAATGTCGTCGTTCATTTCGATTTGGAAGCTTAAACTTGCCCATAGAACTTTTGGTAAGAACTTTTACATTAGTTATATGCCTGTTATTATTTTTTGTGTAGGATGAATGGATAACGTCGCGTCCTCACCGCCTCTCCTTGTATCTTGTTTTTACTTTTCTCTGTTATGTGGCAGACGACCTCAAACTGGTACTTCCTCTATAACAGTACATCGTTGCAGTCCATTCCAAGGCGTCAGAAGCACCATTCCCAAGTACGATAACCCTCTCACCTCTAGAAACGTTAATTCATCCCATCCGCTCGCTAACAAAACATCAACGACCCACAATTTTACCGATTTTACCGATTAGGAGCAGCGAGAAGCGGGCTTTTTTTTTATTATTATAGTTTCCTTTTTTTGTGCTCTGAGTTGTTTCCTTTCTTGTAAAAATAAAAAGTACGCTTGGATATCGGTATTGGTGTGGTTGCGATATCAGTATTGGTGTGGTTGCGATATCGGTATTGGTGTGGTTGCGATATCGGTATTGGTGTGGTTGCGATATCGGTATTGGTGTGGTTGCGATATCGGTATTGGTGTGGTTGCGATATCGGTATTGGTGTGGTTGCGATAGTTTCAAGACAGCACCATTGAAGACCATGTGCTGAGGTTATGCGGAGGAGGACAATCTGGTAACGCTGATCAGAAACTATGTTCGCCCTTATAACCACAGCGTCTAATTTACCTTTAATTAACCTGATTACCGTGGCAGAAGCAGTCGCGATATTTTTTTTACAACAAAGGAGACAGCTCAAGGGCACAAAAAAAGGAAACACTAATAAAAAAAGCCCGCTACTCGCTGCTCCTAATGCCATGATCATATACCTCCGTTAATCAATCAGCCAGTCAATTAATGTCAGTCAAGTCATTCATCCCTAGCAGTCAATCAGTCGTACAGGCAATCGATAATACAGGTTTGAGAGATGCACAGAGAAGAGGCATGGAGGGGCTCGGATTGTTTTATGTGATGGTTTCAACGTAAGTGGTGCTATAGCGCAGTCGTGACAGCCAGTGGTAGCAAGGGAGGTGAGGCTTTGTGGCTTTTTAGGGGTATATTGGGGCATGGGAATTCTAGTTTGCGTTGGATCGTAATAAGAAGGCGTTCAGAGTGTTTTATTTAATAGCCTCAACCTAAGAGATGTCATTGCTCGGTTGTGATAGCCTAGGTAAGGATGTGGAGCCCCGTGTTAGGATGTGATATTGGGTTTGGATTATGCGTGTTGTGTTTGAATGGTTTGCTGACTAGCCTGTAAGAAGCACCGAGCTAAACAATCACTAGGTAAACTAAGGTAAACGTGAGCGCTCTTTTTATTCTTCGCAATCATTAAGCTTAATCTTTACAATCACTAAGGTTAACTAGATTGTAAGGAGCTATATCTATAAGGAGTAAAGTCAGTAGGTCTCTATACAGTCACGAAGGAAAACAGTCACAATGGTAAACTAAAAGAAAAAAATGAGCACTCTTGTTAAGTCTTTACAATCACTAAGGGAAACGTTTTCGAAATTCATCTGATGTAAAGTGCAGCCTTTCAGTTTCTCCATCCAATAAGGAAAACAATCACTAAGGCAGACTAAGATAAACCAGAGAGTGGCTGAAAGGGACGCTGCAAGTAAAGCCGTGATTGTTACTGCTCATCTTACCATTATGCCTTTAAAGAACAGAAGAAGATCATAAGAACGTAAGGCGTATGCAAGAAGTCGGTAGGCCTGTACAAAACGGCTCCTGTAAACCTAACCCCACCTAACTTCTCTATCAATGAATATATCTAACGTCTTTTTGAATGGTCCGCTTCTTATCTATCATACTGCCACTCACAACATGACTGCCGATCCTGTTCCACTTCGGTGCTAGAAAAAAATGATGAAAGAAAATAAAAGGACGAAAAAGTAAGGTGGCAATATAAAAACACGATTAAAAAAGTAACAGAAAAGCGAAACAAAACTAAATAATGACAGAACGAAATGGAGAGGTTGATTGCTCCCATAACTCGCTTAGAAAGGCATTACGGAAAAGTGGAAACGACCAATTTGGGGCCGTCTGACCTTGTGTGTGTGTGTGTGTGTTCCCCAGATCTCTGCAAGTCGCCAATGGACACGCAAGGTACAGTGCAATTTCTTCTTTATCTTCCTTTTATGCATCTTTTCCACATGTTTTTTTTCAGCTTTCTACCCCAACAGAAGGCGACATTACCTCTTTATCATACTCGTAATCCACCCATCGTCTTTTCTATCAGTCTTTGCCGTGAAATGACCGACGGATGTGTTTGCGTTACATTATGATACGCTATACGAGATGTTTTTTACGTGATGGTACAACGTAAGGGACGATATAGCATGGTTGTGATAGTCTAGGATGGATTGTGAGGTCGTGTGTTAAGATGTGATATTGTTGGGTTTGAAGCGTGATGTAAATGGGGTCTGATTCTTTTATGTGATGGTCTCAGCGTACTGTTTTAGCTTGGTTGGGATAGTGTTAGAATGGGATGTGAGGCCGTGTGTCAAGATGTGATATTGGATGAAACTGAAACGAAGCATAGAGGGGTTCAGACTGTCCTATGCTATGGTTTCAACGTAAATGGTGGTATAGCATAGTCGTAACAGGCAATGGTAGCAAGGGTTGTAGGGCTTTGTGTTATGTGATGTTGGATGGGGTTGAAACCAGGCATGGAGAGGTTCAGACTGTCCTATGTTATGGTTTCAACGTAAGCGGTGGTATAGCATAGTCGTGACAGCCAATGGTAGCAAGGGTTGTAGGGCTTTGTGTTATGTGATGTTGGTTGGGGTTGGAACGAAGCATAGAGGGGTTCAGATTGTTCTATGTTTTGGTTTCAACGTAAGGGGTGGTATAGCAAGGTCGTGACAGCCAATGGTATAGTAAGGGATGTGAGGCTTTGTGATTTTGGTGAGATTGGGACCTTGGAATTCTGGCTTGCGTTTGATCATGATAAGGCGTTCAGAGTGTTTTATTTAAGCCTCAACCTAAGAGATGTCATTGCTCGGTTGTGAGAGCCTAGGAAGCTTGTGGAGCCCCGTGTTAAGATATGATATTGGGTTTGGTTTAGGCGTGGTGTGTATTGGTTTGGATTGCTTTATGTGATGGCCGCAACATATGTGATTAATTATTATGGCATGGTTGGAATGATATTGGGAGGGTTGTTAGGCCGTGTTAATTATTGGGTTGGGTTGAGGCGTTGTATGGAGGGGCTTGGATTGCTTTGTGATGGTCGGCTTTGGTCGTAACGTATGTGATATTATGGCTTGGTTGGAATGATATTAGGGAGGGTTTTGGGACCGTGTGTTATGATGTGATATTATTGGGTTGGGTTGAAGCGTGGTATGGAGGGGTTCAGATTGCTTTATATGATGGCCGCCACGTATGTGACATATTGGCATGGCTGGAATAGTATTGGGGAGGGTTTTAAGGCCTTGTGTTATGATGTAATAATGAGTTGGGCTTGGGAGCAGCGTGGAAGGGTTCAGATTGCAAAGCGCCGTTAGTTCTTATTCCTCTCGTAGTGGCGCTGCTGTAGTGTGACAATGTCGGTGGAGTTTAATTTTATATAATGCCTTCGTCGTTATTCTTATTACAGCAAAGGTAGCAGCTCAAAGGTAAAAGCAAAAACAAAAAATACATTAAAAGTCCGCTAATCGCCTCTCTCGCCGAAGAAAACATAAGGCGTGGCCAGATGACGTCAGTTTCGAAAGAACGGAGCGCGTTGATAAGGTTATGGTTGTGCTACGATGCTGAGGAGTCATGGTTATTCCTGTGTAGCAACCCGGGCGGAGTGGAAAAAATTGGGCGGCTTTTCCGATACCCTACGCCAGTGTCCACCCAGCAATGAATGGGTACCAGGTATTAATCAGGGGTTGTGTCCCGCCTCCTGGGATCTGTTCCCTTCTCCTATAATTCCTTCCCCTTCTGTCTCTCTCCGGCATAAGACCACAGATGTTGCGCCGACTAAACGAAACCTTACAACTTTTCCTGTGAAGCAAACTTTTTTAACGAGTAATTTGGAGAGTTGTGACAGAGGTGACCAAGGGAGGTGACATCGTGACGGAATGAGATAGGAGGGTAGAGGAGGACAACGGGGCAGTGTGTACGATATTAGGGCTGTGTGGAGACAAAAAGAAAACGGAAAGAATTATAAACCTAACAATAGGGGCTCTAACACAGTGCTGGGAAAAAATGGGCACAAATGCTTGAATAGGTCGAAGGAAAAGAATAGAAAATAAGTAATTCAGACAAGAAAATAAAGAAATAGTGAACATTGTAGTGGAATGTTATTTTAGTGAGGGAAGATAAATATGGTAAGGCTATTGAAAAGCTAAGTATGTGAATAAGCAGAGGAAATGATCAAAAGGAGGAGGACCTACGAAGCGATAAAATAAGTAAATAAATAATGAAAATTGTAGTGCGATATTGTATTAGTGAGGGAAGATAGATATGGTAAGGGAATTGAAAAGCTAAGTATGTGAAGAAGCAGAAGAAAGGATCAAGAGGAGGAAAACCTATGAAGCGATAAAATAAATAAACATATAAATAATGAAAATTGTAGTGGGATATTGTATTAGTGAGGGAAGATAAATATGGTAAGGGAATTGAAAAGCTGAGTATGTGAAGAAGCAGAAGAAACGATCAAGAAGAGAACAACGAAGCGATAAAATAAATAAATAAAGAAAGAAAATTGGTGTGCGATATTGTGTTAGTGAGGGAAGATAAATATGGTAATTGAATTGAAAAGCTAAGTATGTGAAGAAGCAGAAGAAACGATCAAGAGAAGAGAACAACGCGATAATAAATAAAGTTGTGTTAGTGAGGGAAGATAGATATGGTAAGGCAATTGAAAAGCTGAGTATGTGAAGAAGCAGAAGAAACGATCAAAAGGAGGAAAACCTATGAAGCGATACAAAGCGATACATGTCAAAAGACGAAGAGGTACTGTTTGATAAGATGATGATACTGCTATAGTGGTGATGAGCAGTAATCTTAATGTGCATAGGAAACTTTTATAAGGAGTATTATGGTAGTGTTATGATAGTAGTGACCTTTAAAGTGGACACATGGCGGTGTTGCGTACGTGTGACTGTAGACTACTTTTCCGCTTTATTGATTAAATGTACTGTGCAGTGGTGTAGTACCGGGTTGTTTGGTGATAGTGGATTGCCTTTGGTGGTGGTGATGTGGTGGTACTGTGGGGTCCTTCTCTGGGCTGTGGTATTATTGACGGTACAGGCCCAGTCACAGTGTTTTGTTTTATTTTTTTAATGCGCAAGAAGAGAGAAACCGAAGTATTTTTTTTTCTGAGTTTTGAATACATCGCAAAATATACATGACTTCTTGTTAAGGCACAGGATCACTCATGCTTCTTCTTTTGTTAGTTAGTGGATAAGAAATCACAAAATAACCGAAGTTTGCTTGTATCGTGTCGCTTTATCGTAGGGTACAGAATCCATTGCGAAAAAAGGACGTCTACTTTAGCTACAAGGTCATTAATATTTTCTATTGTTCAATAGCTATAAGAAAGGCCATTATTGGAACCAGAGTATTCTCATACTAACATACATCTCCCGTAAAGATGATTGCTTAAGAACAAATAGGAGTTTCAGTTTAATGCCATATTCTTTTTTAAAGGTTACATATCACCATTACTTGCACTTTTATCGTTGTTTCGTTGATGCGTATATCTTAGTTATTCATTTTGTGATGATAGGTGAATTTATTGCGGTGTTTTGGGTACTATAGAGAGAGGTGGGCTTGGCCAGATCCATAAAATAGGAGAGATTGGCGAACTCCAATACAGACGCCATGTTACCTAAAGAGTCGCTCGATATTAAAATGTATGCTGATACAAAAGTATTTTTCGTGCTCCAGGTATCATTAAGATCTCGAAGAAGTACTAAGAACGCAAAAAAGCACTATTGTATTAGCATCAATTTGAATTTCGCGTGGTTCTTTAGGTACCAACACGGCACATGTGATAAAGGTGGCCAGGCTCCTGTTTTTTTTTTCCAGCACACACAGCAACTCAAGGGCAACAAAGAGTAAATGTAGGAAAAAAAAAAGCCCGCTAACTGTTGCTCCCACAAAGCGAAAAGTATAGACTAGCCAAAAGAGAGGTCAGTTTCTGATGGCGAGGTGTCTTGATACACTCTTCTTGAATGAGGTCAAGTCATATAGGCAGGAGGAAATACAGACGAAGGGAGGCTGTTCCAGAGTTTACCAGTGAAGGGGATGAAAGAATGGCGATCCTGGTTAACTCTTGCATAAGGTACCCGTCTTGATAATACAGCGATATCCAGTGCTTGTGGAGGCGTTAATATAATGGCTAACGTGAACTTACACACAACAACATCACTTTACCTTCATTGTCCTTTTCTATCTTTACCGTTGTGGTGGGGGTTTCGTGGTGCAGTGGTTAGCACACTCGACTCGCAACCGAGAGAGCCCGGGTTCGATTCGCGGGCGGAGTGGAAAAATTTGGGCGGCTTTTCCGATACCCTACGCCCCTGTCCACCCAGCAGTGAATGGGTACCAGGTATTAATCGGGGGTTTTGTTCCGTCTCCTGGGATCTGTTCCCTTCTCCTATAATTCCTTCCCCTTCTGTCTCTCTCCGGCATATAACCACAGATGTTGCGCCGACTAAACGAAACTTTCCAACTTACCGTAGTGGCGGAAAGGTAGATGAGTGTGAGGTATGTTAGGTCAGGGAGAGAACTGCATTGGCTGCGTGTGAGGGGTGGGGATGTGTGTCAGTGTGTGTGGGGGGGCGGGGTCGGCAATGCAGTGGCTGACGTAAACATACCAAAAGGAACGTAATGGGGGCGGCCGTGCGTGTCTGTAGCCTGTACCGCAAAGAAACCGTCCCCTCGTGAAAGCAAATGTCTGTCGTCGTGGCCTAAAACACACACACACACATACATACACACACACACAATCACCTCCCCCCCCCCACACACATACACACATACGAACAGAAACAGATACAAACAGATACAGAAACAGACGCACACACATACATACACACACACAATCATCCCCTCACCCCATCCCCACACACACACATACACATATACGAACAGACACAGATATAAACAGATACTGAAACAGACATTAACAGTTACGCGCGCACACACACACACACACACACACACACACACACACACACACACACACACACACACACACACACACACACACACACACACACACACACACGTACCCTCTTTCCCCACCCACAGGCATGACAGGTGCCCATCTCAGATCTGTGTAAGGTAGACTGTTCTATTTTAAGTCCCGAGCGTCCCTGTAATAGTTCCGAGTCAGGAATGCGCGATCCTCCGGTGACTTGGTCGGCTGGGGGGTGGAGGGGGAGGGGGGAGGGGGATGACTCTGACCTCAGCTTTGACCATGATGCATAAGGGAGGAGACTGACGAGGCTTGATAATAGATCGGTTGTATTTCCATGAGGCTGATTTGTTTCTTTTACTTTCTGCCTATATTCCCGGTAGGCTCTCCTGAGGGGCCTCTTTGACGACCCCAGTCCGTTCGTGGCGCAGGCGTATTTTATTTATAGTGGCTGCCGTGATGTATGACTCTTGCTAAGGGGGAAGAGGTGGTTGGATGGTGAAAAGGAAGACCAGAGGCATATAAGGAGTGTTTGGTCATCTTCATTTCAGACGTAATGTTGTTACTAAAAGAGCCACGTAAAATATAGATTGATCCTGATACATTGGTGAGCTTTTTTGTATTCTTGGTACTTGTTCGAGATCCTGACCATACCTAGAGCACAAAAAACACCATTGTATCAGCATCAATTTGAATGTCGTGCGTCTCTTTTGTCAGCAACATGGCGTGTGTGATGGTGGTCGAACTCTCCTTTTTTGTGGCTCGGGACGAAAAATAGAACTGTCTACCTTCCACACGTCTGAGATGGGTACCTGTCATGTCTGTGGATGGGGGGAGAGGGTACGTGTGTGTGTGTGTGTGTGTGTGTGTGTGTGTGTGTGTGTGTGTGTGTGTGTGTGTGTGTGTGTGTGTGTGTGTGTTTTTGTTTGTTTTATTCATGTCTGTTGGTTCTCCATCTTCATTTTGTTTGTTTTATTCATATTTGTAGGTTCTTCATCTTCATTTTGTTTGTTTTATTCATATTTGTAGGTTCTTCATCTTCATTTTGTTTGTTTTATTCATATTTGTATGTTCTTCATCTTCATATTGTTTGTTTTATTCATATTTGTAGGTTCTTCATCTTCATATTGTTTGTTTTATTCATATTTGTATGTTCTTCATCTTCATATTGTTTGTTTTATTCATATCTGTATGTTCTCCATCTTCATATTGTTTGTTTTATTCATATCTGTAGGTTCTTCATCTTCATATTGTTTGTTATATTCATATATGTTGGTTCTTCATCTTCATATTGTTTGTTTTATTCATATCTGTTGGTTCTCCATCTTCATATTGTTTGTTTTATTCATATCTGTTGGTTCTCCATCTTTATATTGTTTGTTTTATTCATATCTGTTGGTTCTCCATCTTTATATTGTTTGTTTTATTCATATCTGTTGGTTCTTCATCTTTATATTGTTTGTTTTATTCATATCTGTTGGTTCTTCATCTTCATATTGTTTGTTTTATTCATATCTGTTGGTTCTTCATCTTTATATTGTTTGTTTTATTCATATCTGTTGGTTCTCCATCTTCATATTGTTTGTTTTATTCATATCTGTTGGTTCTCCATCTTCATATTGTTTGTTTTATTCATATCTGTTGGTTCTCCATCTTCATATTGTTTGTTTTATTCATATCTGTTGGTTCTCCATCTTCATATTGTTTGTTTCATTCATATCTGTTGGTTCTTCATCTTCATATTGTTTGTTTTATTCATATCTGTTGGTTCTTCATCTTTATATTGTTTGTTTCATTCATATCTGTTGGTTCTTCATCTTTATATTGTTTGTTTCATTCATATCTGTTGGTTCTCCATCTTTATATTGTTTGTTTTATTCATATCTGTTGGTTCTTCATCTTTATATTGTTTGTTTTATTCATATCTGTTGGTTCTTCATCTTTATATTGTTTGTTTCATTCATATCTGTTGGTTCTCCATCTTTATATTGTTTGTTTTATTCATATCTGTTGGTTCTTCATCTTCATATTGTTTGTTTTATTCATATCTGTTGGTTCTTCATCTTTATATTGTTTGTTTCATTCATATCTGTTGGTTCTTCATCTTTATATTGTTTGTTTTATTCATATCTGTTGGTTCTTCATCTTCATATTGTTTGTTTTATTCATATCTGTTGGTTCTTCATCTTCATATTGTTTGTTTTATTCATATCTGTTGGTTCTCCATCTTCATATTGTTTGTTTTATTCATATCTGTTGGTTCTCCATCTTCATATTGTTTGTTTTATTCATATCTGTTGGTTCTCCATCTTCATATTGTTTGTTTTATTCATATATGTTGGTTCCCCATCTTCATTTTATTTCATTGGTAGCCGTTTCTTATTTCTCCACAATGAGTGCAGAGTCTTTGTGCGGGGATATAACCACAAAACATAAGCTATTTTTAAAGGCCAATAAGAAAACTGGTCGGTCTCTAATGTGTGTTCCTTAAGGCTCGCGGTACTGAAGAATGGTTAAACTACCACCAGGGTCATAAAACAACCCCTGGAATTGTCCGCAACCACAACCACCTTGGCAAATGTGTGTGCTTGGGTGCTGATCTGTTTAAGAATATGACCCTGGATTTACTTTTCGTGTCCCCCTCCCCCCCCCTGGATTGAACACACACACACACACACACACACACACCACACCACACCACACCACACCACACACCTACTCCCCACCCACCCCACACACGACACGACATTCCCCCCCTCCACAAATATCACATAACCCTCCATTCCCCTCCCCCCCTACATGCACGAGGTCAATGCAGCATTATTTCTGGCACTGCGGCGATTGACTTTCTGCTAAATTTTATTCTGCGCGTATCTCAGCCATTACTGTGCGGCGACATGCGAGTGGGTGTTGCCAATACGCACCGGCGGTCTGAGGCTCGTTAGGTAAAGCAACCAGACACCAGGACCCCGAGAATGGCCTTGTGGTCCACGTTCAATGGCCTGACAGGAAGACGAGGTGGAGGAGGAGGTTGGAGGAGGTGTAGAAGGTTGGGGAGCAGGTTGGCGCAAGGGGTTGGGGCAAGGGGCTGAAGGAAGAGGTTGGAAAAATAAGAGAAAGAAGGGAAGGCAGAGGAGTTTGGAAGAGAAGTTTGGAAGAAGGAGTTTGGAAGAGGGAGCTTGAAAGAGGATTTTGGAAGAAGGAGTTTGGAAGAAGGAGCATGGAAGAAGGAGTTTGGAAGAAGGAGTTTGGAAGAAGGAGTTTGGAAGAAGGAGTTTGGAAGAAGGAGTTTGGAGGAAGGAGTTTGGAAGAAGGAGTTTGGAAGAAGGAGTTTGGAAGAAGGAGTTTGGAAGAAGGAGTTTGGAAGAAGGAGTTTGGAAGAAGGAGTTTGGAAGAAGGAGTTTGGAAGAAGGAGTTTGGAAGAAGGAGTTTGAAAGAGGAGTTTGGAAGAAGGAGTTTGGAAGAAGGAGTTTGGAAGAAGGAGTTTGGAAGAAGGAGTTTGGAAGAAGGAGTTTGGAAGAAGGAGTTTGGAAGAAGGAGTTTGGAAGAAGGAGTTTGAAAGAGGAGTTTGGAAGAAGGAGTTTGGAAGAAGGAGTTTGGAAGAAGGAGTTTGGAAGAAGGAGTTTGGAAGAAGGAGTTTGAAATAGGAGTTTGGAAGAAGGAGTTTTGAAGAAGGAGTTTGGAAGAAGGAGTTTGGAAGGAGTTTGGAAGAAGGAGTTTGGAAGAAGGAGTTTGGAAGAAGGAGTTTGGAAGAAGGAGTTTGGAAGAAGGAGTTTGGAAGAGGGAGTTTGAAAGAGGGAGTTTGCAAGAGGGAGTCTGCAAGAGGGAGTCTGGAAGAGGGAGTCTGGAAGAGGGAGTTTGGAAGAGGAGTTTGGAGGAAAGATTTTGGAAGAAGGAGTTTGGAAGAAGGAGTTTGGAAGAAGGAGTTTGGAAGGAGGAGTTTGGAAGGAGGAGTTTGGAAGGAGGAGTTTGGAGGAAAGATTTTGGAAGAAAGATTTTGGAAGAAGGAGTTTGGAGGAAGGAGTTTGGAGGAAGGAGTTTGGAAGAAGGAGTTTGGAAGAAGGAGTTTGGAAGAAGGAGTTTGGAAGAAGGAGTTTGGAAGAAGGAGTTTGGAAGAAGGAGTTTGGAGGAAAGATTTTGGAGGAAAGATTTTGGAGGAAAGATTTTGGAAGAAGGAGTTTGGAAGAAGGAGTTTGGAAGAAGGAGTTTGGAAGAAGGAGTTTGGAAGAAGGAGTTTGGAGGAAAGATTTTGGAGGAAGGAGTTTGGAAGAAGGAGTTTGGAAGAAGGAGTTTGGAAGAAGGAGTTTGGAAGAAGGAGTTTGGAAGAGGAGGAGGAAGAAATAGGAGGAGGAAGGAGGAGGAGGAGGAAGAAGGAGGAGAGGTAGGAGGAGAAAGAAGAGTGCTATAGGTCAAGAGATACAGGTGGAAAGGGATAAAAGAAAGTGAAAGAAAAAAAATAGAATGAAAAAAGATGAATTAAAGATGAGATAGCTAAATAAAATCATAAGAAAAGAGAAGAGAAGAAAAAAATAAGAGAAAGGGAAGATTAAAAAGCAAATAGCATAATAGATGAGAAGGAAGAAGAGGAGGAGGAGGAGGAAGAGAAAGAAGAGGAGGAGGAGGAGAAAGAAGAGGAGGAGGAGGAGGAGAAAGAAGAGGAGGAGGAGGAGGAGAAAGAGGAGGAGGAGGAGAAAGAGAAAGAAGAGGAGGAGGAGGAGAAAGAGAAAGAAGAGGAGGAGGAGAAAGAGAAAGAAGAGGAGGAGGAGGAGAAAGAGAAAGAAGAGGAATAGGAGGAGGAGAAAGAAGAGGAATAGGAGGAGGAGAAAGAAGAGGAATAGGAGGAGGAGAAAGAGAAAGAAGAGGAGGAGGAGAAAGAGAAAGAAGAGGAGGAGGAGGAGAAAGAGAAAGAAGAGGAGGAGGAGGAGGAAAAGGAGAAAGAAGAGGAGGAGGAGGAGGAGGAGGAGAAAGAAGAGTAGGAAGAGGAGAAAGAAGAGGAGGAGAAAGAGAAAGAAGAGGAGGAGGAGGAGAAAGAGAAAGAAGAGGAGGAGGAGGAGGAGAAAGAGAAAGAAGAGGAGGAGGAGAAAGAGAAAGAAGAGGAGGAGGAGGAGAAAGAGAAAGAAGAGGAGGAGGAGGAGAAAGAGAAAGAAGAGGAGGAGGAGGAGGAAAAGGAGAAAGAAGAGAAAGAAGAAGAGAAGAGGGAGAGGGAGAGAAAGAGAAAGAAGAGGAGGAGGAGGAGAAGCAGAAAGAGGAGAAAGAAGGAGGAGGAGGAGGAGGAGAAAGAAGAGGAGGAGGAGGAGAAGAGAAAGAAGAGGAAAGAGAAAGAAGAGGGAGGAGGAGAGAGGAAGAGAAAGAGAGGAGGAGGAGAAAGAGAAAGGAGGAGGAGGAGGAGGAGAGAAGGAGAGGAGGAGGAGGAGGAGGAGAAAGAAAAAGGAGGAGGAGGAGGAGGAGAAAAAGGAGGCATGCATATACAGTCCCCGAACCCGAACAGGAGGATTTTGCTTTGCATCAACACAACACCACTTAAAAGGAATCGAATAGCTTTTTTGTAAGTATTTGCTCCAAATATTGATTTGCTGCCTCAACGCTCATAAAAGATTGGAAATTGCTGCTGGCTTGTGTTGATTCTTCTTTTTTTTCTTTTCATTTTATTTATTTTCGTGTTTTTTTTTTTTATTTTTATTTAGGGGGGTGGGGTTAGGGGTGGAATCCGATACCAGACCTTCCTTTGATCTTCCATTGGTTTGGGTTGACTTACTGTAGAACTTTCATGCACTCTACACGATTTTCTTTGATTATTTTCTTATTTTCTTACTCCATTTTCTTTACTGTGCATTTTGATTTTCTCTTGTACGCGTTTTCTTATTCTCTTTAACGTCCATTTTGTTTGTTTTCATCTATATATGTTTTTCTTAGTTATTGTCTTACTTATATTGTCTTTACTGTGCACTTTGTTTTACTTTTCTTCCATTATTCACGTTTTTTCTTGCTTATTGTCTTAATTTTCTTTTCTTTACCGTGCATTTTCTTTTACTTTTCTATTATACTCGTTTTTCTTGTTTATTTTCTTGGTTCTATTGTCTTTACTGTGCATTTTGTTTTAATTTTCCTCAATTATTCATGTTTTTTTCTTGCTTATTGTCTTACTTTTATTTTCTTTACTGTGCATTTGTTTTACTTTTCTGCTACTATACTCATTTTTCTTACTTATTTTCTTACTTTTATTGTCTTTACTGTGCACTTTGTTTTACTTTTCTACTATTATACTCGTTTTTCTTACTTATTTTCTTGCTTCTATTTTCTTTACTGTGCATTTTGTTTTACTTTCTTATATACGTGTTTTTCTTACTTATTTTCTTACTTTTAGTTTTCTTTACCGTGCATTTTCTTTTACTTTTCTACTATTATGCTCGTTTTTCTTACTTATTTTCTTGCTTCTGTTTTCTTTACCGTGCTTTTTTTTTTTTACTTTTCTATTATACTCGTTTTTCTGCCCCTTGTCTTACTTTTATTTTCTTTACCGTGCATTTTGTTTTACTCTTCTTCCATTATTTATGTTTTTCCTGCTTATTGTCTTGCTTTTATTTTCTTTACCATGCATTTTGTTTTACTTTTATTATTCATGTTTTCCTTCCTTATTGTCTTATTTTTTATTTTCTTTATTGTGCATTTCGTTTGTTTTCTTGTTTGCACCTGATTTTTTTTACATATTTTCTCATTCTATTTTCTTTGCTCTCTATTTTGATTTACTTTTTTCTTATTGTACATATTTTTCATACTTATTTTCTTTTCTTCACTTGCATTTCGTTTTTCTTATACATGTTTTTCTTGCTCCTTGTCTTTCTTTAATTTCTTGTCTCTTGTTTTTTTTTCTTTTCTATTATATATCTTTTTCTTACTTATTTTATTACCTAGTTTTATTTAACGTCCATTTTTCTTCTATTTTACTAGTTTTTCTTACTTATCTACTTACTTTAATTTCTTGACTGTGGATTTAGTTTTTCTTCTATAATACATATTTTCTTACTATTTTCTTTTATTTTCTTTCTGTTTTTCCTTCCTTTCCATTTCCTATTTTATCCGTATCCTATTTCATTCATATCATATTCTATTCATATCCCATTCTATCCATTTTCTAGTATTACCCATTTCCTATTCTATTAATTTTCCATTTTATCCATTTCCTATTCTACCCATTTTCTATTCTATCCATTTTCTATTCTATCCATTTTCTATTCTATCCATTTTCTATTTTATCCATTTTCTATTCTATCCATTTTCTATTCTATCCATTTTCTATTCTATCCATTTTCTATTCTATCCATTTTCTAATCTATCCATTTTCTATTCTATCCATTTTCTATTCTATCCATTTTCTATTCTATCCATTTTCTATTCTATACATTTTCTAATCTACCCATTTTCTATTCTATCCATTTTCTCTTCTATCCATTTTCTATTCTATCTATTTCCCATTCTATCCATTTCCTTTTTCATCCATATCTTCTTTAATCCATTTCCTAGTCTATCCATTTACCGTTACAGCCATTTCCCATTTAATTCCTTCTATTCTATACTCACCATTAAAAAAGAAAAGGACTTGTCATTTTATATTTTTTTTTCTTTCATTTTCTTTACTGTGCATTTTGTTTGTGTTTCTCTAATATACAAGTATTTTTCCATTTTCTTTTATTTCACTCCTTTTCACACTTTTCTATACAATCCATTCTATTTTACAACATTTTTCATCATTTTTCATCTCCCTTCTTGCCTTCAGTTCTCTCATCCTTTGTCGAAACAGTGGATAGCGGACTCTTTTCTTGCTATTTTTTTTATCATATTTCCGCATTTATTTTCTCTACAATCAATTCTATTCTACAACAATTTTCATCACTTCCCAACTCTCGTCTCCCTTTCAATTCTTTTTTTATGTGTTATAGAAACTGATAGCAGGGATTTTTTTCTTCCTATTTTTGTTTTTTTTTAATATTTTCACATTTATTTTCTCTACAATACATTTTATTCTACATTTTTCATCACCTCTCAACTCTCGTCTCCCTTTCAATTTTTTTTTTATTTGTCATAGAAACTGATAGCAGGGATTTTTTTCTTCCTATTTTTGTTTTTTTAAATATTTTCACATTTATTTTCTCTACAATACATTCTATTCTACATTTTTCATCACTTTTCAACTCTCGTCTCCCCTTCAGTTCTTTTTTCTTTTGTCGGAGAAACTGATAGCGGACATTTTTTCTTCCTATTTTTGTTTTTTCAAATATTTTCACATTTATTTTCTCTACAATCCATTCTATTCTACAACAATTCCTCATCACTTCTCAACCCTCGTCTCCCCTTCAGTTCTTTTTTCCTCTGTCGGAGAAACTGATAGCGGACATTTTTCTTCCTATCTTTTTTTTAATATTTCCACATTTAGATTCTCTACAATCCATTCCATTCTACAACATTTCTCATCACTTCTCAACTCTCTTCTGGCCTTAATTTTTTTTTCATTTGTCGAAGCAGCTGATAGCGGACTTTTTTTTCCTATTTTTGTCTTTTAATATTTTCACATTTATTTTCTCTACAAACTCTATTCAACATTCCTCATCACTTCTCAACTCTATTCTCGCTTTCAGTTCTTTTTTCCTTTGTCAGAGCAGCGGATATCGGGCTTTTTTGTTGCTATTTTTTTTTCCTTATCAAGCTGCCTCCCTTGCTGTTAAAAATAATTGTATACAAGAATCACGAAGACCTTTCCATGACACGAACTTCGATTTTGTCTGTTTTGTTTTGCTTCGGGTCGTATACATTTTGTTATATATTTCCCCCCTCTGATCTTTTCTCGTAGTTCTCCATCTATTGATTGCTCCCCGTCCCTTCCCGCCACCTTAACATTCATTCTCACGCCTCCCTTCCACGTTGATGTTCCCTTCCTTCTTTACGAGCAAACATTTTAGGTACTCTCTCTCTCTCTCTCTCTCTCTCTCTCTCTCTCTCTCTCTCTCTCTCTCTCTCTCTCTTTGTAATCTCATTTATTAGCATTATTTTTTTCTTTATGGTTCTGCAAAATAATACATTCCTTTTTAATCTATTTTGCACGAACAGAAGAATATTTTATCAGTTGGTGTAAGAAAGTAATGAACAGAAACGAAACTCTTGAGAAAACATACCTTTACAGACCTTCACAGACCTTTACACACCTTTACAGACCTTTACTATATTTTTTTCAAGCTCTCTGGCGTGTTGGCGGAAACGAGAATTGGGCGAAGAAGTGAAGCTTTAGCCCTTTTTTTCCTCCCTTTTCTCAGGTTTATTGAAAGGAAACCAGGTGAAAGGGAAGAAGTTTTAGATCTCTTTTACTTTCTCTTTTTCTTTGGCCCATGGAAAGGAAAACTGAGTGGGTGTAGAAGTGTAAGATCTCTTATTACTTCCTCTTATTCTTTGGCCCATGGAAAGGAAAACTGAGTGAAGGAAAGAAGTGTTAGATCTCTTTTACTTTCTCTTCTTCTTTGGCTAATTGAAAGAAAAACTGGTGAAGGGAAGAAGTTTTAGATCTCTTATTATTTTCTCTTCTTCTTTGGCTAATTGAAAGAAAAACTGAGTGAATAGGTGTAGAAGTATTAGAGCTCCTATTTTTCCTCCATTTCTTTAGCTTATCAAGAAAAGGAAAACTTAATGAATGAAAGAACTGTATGTCCTCTATTCCCCATCTTCTTTAGCTTATGGAAATGAAAACTGTGTAAAGGAGAGATGTGTTCGTACGCTTATTCCCCCCGTCTTTAGCTTCTCAAGAAAAGGAAAACTGGATGAATGAAGGGAGTGTTGGTCCTCTCTTTCTTCCATCTTCTTTAGCTAATCATGAAAAGGAAAACTGGATGAATGAAGGGAGTGTTGGTCCTCTCTTTCTTCCATCTTCTTTAGCTAATCATGAAAAGGAAAACTGGATGAATGAAGGGAGTGTTGGTCCTCTCTTTCTTCCATCTTCTTTAGCTAATCCTGCAAAGGAAAACTGGATGAATGAAGGGAGTGTTGGTCCTCTCTTTCTTCCATCTTCTTTAGCTAATCATGGAAAGGAAAACTGGATGAATGAAGGGAGTGTTGGTCCTCTCTTTCTTCCATCTTCTTTAGGTAATCATGGAAAGGAAAACTGGATGAATGAAGGGAGTGTTGGTCCTCTCTTTCTTCCAACTTCTTTAGCTAATCATGGAAAGGAAAACTGGATGAAGAAAATAGTGTTCCTCTCATTCATTCATCTACTTTGGCTTATGGAGAGGAAAGATGGGTGAAGAAAAGAGGTATTAGTACTCTTATCCCCCCTCTTCTTCCTTGGCTTATCATGGAAACGACAACCGTGTGAAGTAGAGAAGCTTTTTTTTTTTTACGTGTTCGCCTATAGCGCCGGTAGGCAGGCAATTTTTTTTTTACAGTGGCGCCATTTATTCTTGGTTCATGCTGCCCCACCGGAACTCATTCTTGATTCACTTGGACGGTTTCTTCTAGAGTCCGGGTTGATGGGTGTTCTTCTGGACAGCATGTGGATAGTCTTAGGCCACTTTGCGGTGACTAAAAAATCCCAGGTGGTAGTGTGGGGACTCGAACCGGCGTTGTCCAGCACGCGGTGAATGCAGGGTCCGCACGCTAACCACTCAACCACCGCCTACCCTAATCTATGGATCTAATTTAGTCCTCTTATGTGTCCTTGCTCTTCTTTGGCTTACTCTAGAAACGACTACTTGGTGAAGGAAATGAGTGCCAATCCTTTTCTTCATTCCATCTCTTCCTTGGCTTATCATGGGAAGGAGAACTTGAATGAAGGAAGTGATGAATCGTCTTATTTTTCCTCCCTAATCATTAGCTTATGGAATCACATCTTATTTTTTTTACAGTAAAGGAATCATCTCAAGGGCGCCACTATAAAACACTTGCCTGCGCCATGACGAGTTGGGGCCGACTACCATCCAGTCCCCTCAAGAAAGCCTACTGGCGATATAGGCTGACATGTTAAAAAAAAGGGCAAAAGCAAACAAACCAAAGAAAAACAATAAAAAGATCACATTGCAATGGTCCTAGAAAAAAATATAGGGAATAGAGTGGCCAGGAGAGAGTGAATGGAGAGATGTCTTGATAAGGGTGAAGTAGCTGACTTGAGTTGACTATCGAGAGTTTTACCTTTGTGTTGAGTCCCCTGTTCGTCCCTCCTCGCCTAGGCCGCCTTCGTTACCGGCGGACGTGTGCTAAATGTGGCCTGACAAAACTTTTATTGCGCCCTTACTCTTGGAGGCGAGGGGCGTTTAATAAGGCGCCGCCACCCCGTTAGCTGGAATGGCTCACTCATTTATAGGGGGAGAATTTTAATGAAGTGCGGAGTGACACACACACACACACACACACACACACACACACACACACACACACACACACACACAGACACACACACACAGACACAGACACAGACACAGACACAGACATGCACACGCAAACATACACACACACACACACACACACACACACACACACACACACACACACACACACACACACACACACACAGACACACACACACACACACACACACACACACACACAGAGAGAGAGAGAGAGAGAGAGAGAGAGAGAGAGAGAGAGAGAGAGAGAGAGAGAGAGAGAGAGAGAGAGAGAGAGAGAGAGAGAGAGAGAGAGAGAGAGAGAGAGAGAGAGAGAGAGAGAGAGAGAGAGAGAGAGAGAGAGAGAGAGAGAGAGAGAGAGAGAGAGAGAGAGAGAGAGAGAGAGAGAGAGAGAGAGAGAGAATGGACGCATGAGGAAGAGGAAAACGGATGCTGCGCTGAAAACCATCACAAGATGATTGTTTTTGGAAGCTCCGTCGCCTTCCTTCCTTCCTTCGTCCTGTCACCTTCCTTCAGGCCTTCAACTTTCCATCCCAGACCCGACAAACACAGTGACAGGCGCCTTCACGGTGTTTTCGATTGATTTAATATTCTCGTCTGGTAGTTTTAAAGAAGCGAGTCTTGCTACTCCGCCCTCCTCGCCTCGGCAGTGCTGGGGAACATCAGTGAGGCAAAAGTCTTTCTGGCGAGCCTCGCAGGGCCCAGGGGTCCCGGTGTGGCTCCTCGGCGTCCACGGATGTGTAGGAAATCTTGAGGGTCCAGCAGAGGGGGGGGGGGGGGGTGTCATGTGCCGGCAAGACAGACCTGACCTCCGTATTAGCCAGGCGACCCCGGTGATGACACGTTAATGACATATTCAGACGGAAGGTATACTATGCTTAGAGAAGAACAATCCCCCTAGTGAGGCAATTAGTGTCATCCCATCAACAATGAAAAGCGAAAAGTACAAATAAATCGTAAAAAGACAAAACAATTTATCAGTTTGCTGTTGTGTGGCTGTATGGAGAGTGTGAAAGAGACTCAGACGTGCCAAAACGCAACACCATGAAAGGGATAGAAAGATTTTGGTGTTGTGTGCCGGTATGGACGAGTCAGTGGGTGAAGGAAACTCATGCGTGCCGAATCAACTAACTAACAATAACCATTTACCTAACTACTACTACTACTACAACTACTACCACTACCACCACTACTACCACCACCTATTACTACCCCGTCATCATCATTGTCACTCTTCAGGGCAGGGTGTGTCAGGGTGAAATATAAGACTCATGAACAAGAGTCTGACGTGTGAGGGAGGGAATGGAGGTGAGGAAGAAGGGTATGGAGGGACAAGGGGAGGAGGAGGGGCGACGTGAAGGGAC